>NC_057807.1:540297872-540508885 GCF_018294505.1 Triticum aestivum | reverse complement strand
GCACTTCCTTGCATGCGAAGGTGTAGCTGCTCGGTCCCACCAGTCAGGGGGGCGAATCGTTCTTTTTGCCCGGACGCACTTCCTTGCGTGCAAAGGTGTAGCTGGTGGGTCCCAGCAGTCGGGGGCGAATCGTTTTTTTTCTGGACACACTTCCTTGCGTGCGAAGATGTAGCTGGTGGGTCCCAGCAGTCAGGGGGGCGAATCAATTTTTTTTCGGACGCACTTCCTTGCATGCGAAGATGTAGCTCGTGGGTCCCAGTAGTCTGGGGGTGAATCATTTTTTTCGCAAAATACGGAGGCCCGTCCGGTGGGTCCCCGCTGTCAGGTGGAGGTATAATTATTTTGCACGTAATAAGGAGGCACTTCCTTGCGGCTGCCGTGGACCTAGCTGCCAGCCTCTCCACGTACAGTCCATGTCCGATGGAAGTCGTTCGTTGACCATGTTGACCACGCCGCGCCAAGAGCACCACGGTGGTGGACGACGGAGAGGTCTAGGAAGGGGACGACACGGAGCCGGGGAAGATGTGGCAGTGGATGCACACGCGGAGAGGAGTACGAGGGTTCACTGGTTCGGCCGCGCTGCCGTCGCCGCAGAATAACATGGGGTGTGGGTTAGTGGGTGAGTGGAGGGATTGCCTGGCCAGCGATGGGAGTAGTAGGGGGTGGTGAGGCCTCCGCGACAGCACAGCCGGCCACGGGAGGCAGGAGCAGGCAGCACGACCGGCGCTGCTTTGGGCGGCTGGAGCAAGAAGACCAGAGGTTGAAGAAGCATGACGGCCGTTGGATGGACATCATACGGTCACTGCAGCTAGAATCGTTTATATTGACTAAGTTGACAAAGCCCTTGGTACGTCAACTTAGTAGGCCCACAGGTCAGCTTCCGAAACGGTGTGCCCCAGATGTCAGGGGGATGAATCATTTTTTGGGCGGGTGAAGCTAGAATATCCGAGATTGAAGAAGAAGCACGGCATCTGTTGGATGGACATCCAACGGCCACTGCTGCTAGAACCGTGTGTTGACTATAAGTTGACAAAGCCTTGCATACCTGTCAACTCTGTTTTTTTAGGGGACGCATCAACTTAGTAAGGCCAGAAGTGTGTGGCAGAGGACTTATAGCCCATTTGAGATTTGTAAAAATGTGTAGCCCATTTTTGAATTCTAATGGAATTTACTACAACCCATTTACAGTTTGTTAAAAGTACAGCCCATTTCAACCAACCGTTCAAAACATAGTTCAATAAAATTTCCCACATTTTGATGGGATCTGAATATTTTTATCCCGAAATTTTAGTCAGATTAAATACAATTTCAATATAAATTTATATTGCATAAAAATCCAACAAAACATTCCGCTCGCAACAATTAATGAAATTAAAATTTTCAATATTCCAAAAATAATATTTTATAAAGTAATCACTGTTTGGTGCATTTTTTTACAGTTACTACCCAGTTTTTATAATTACATCCCATTTATTATTTCTTAAAGCCCATTTTCTTGTTAAGCCTGATGCATCCCTCCTAGGAAATATTTGCAGCCCAGCGGGGTGGAGAATAACAACTTGACCTTGCCTGGGTATTCCTAAAAAAGGTATAGCTGGGCTAGCCATTTTCAGCTTGAAAAAAATTAATATCTGGGCTGGATATCTGGCCTGGGCTAGACGGGCCACAGCCCGCCCAGTTAATACCTGCAGCGATGTTTTCGTTGTTGTTCAGAGGAGAAAAATTAATATCTGGGGTAAACATCGAAAAACTCTGTAGTGCTCACACCTCAAAAACACAAATACTGCTCGAGTTGCTTGGTCCCAGCTATCGGCCGCTTCTTGTGCAATTCTCTCGTTTATTGACTACTCCCACCTTTCCGGTTTATAATGCTCAATTCAAAAATATCACCAATCAAGGTAGATGGCGAGTGGTGGAATACATTTTCTAGTTTTGCAAAAGCACCTAATTAATGCTCTTGTTATCCTAAAAAAATTATGTTTATCAATGTTATCCTAAAAAAGTACATGCATTGGTCAATTTTCTCTTAATACTTGCATGCAATGATTTAATGCACCTTGGAATCTGAACATGTTATGGAAAACAACCAAATTGAGCCTTATAAAATGGAAAAACTAAAATTTTGAGATAAGCCCTATAAACCGGAAAGGAGGGAGTACATAGGTAGACAATGGTGTGGGACCGTGATGTCAGGAAACCAGGAAGAAGCAAAATAAATTATAGTTATATATATACATACATATATATATATAATAAGGAGGCACTTGCGTATGTGAGGCTATGGACCTGGTGGGTCCCCATTGTCATCCTATCCAAGTAAAGTGATCTCCTCGCCCGCGCGCGCTTTCTGCCCGAAACAGTGAGCGACGGCCGCCCCGCTTCCCGGTGCAGGCTATTGCTCCGCCTTCAAACGACACAAGTGCCGTCCATCCGTCCATCTGCCGCACACATTAATGATACGCGGTTGCCGAGGCGGCTACTCCGGCGTCACACGTCCGTCCCTCCGCCCGCCCACCATTGCTATATAAACTGCTGCGCCGGCCATAGCCGCAGTCATCCGCATCTGTTGCCTTTCTCCTGTCCACACCACTACTGCCCACCATGGCTTCCAAGCACTCCAGCGCTCTTCGAGACGGGCGGACGACGGACCACAAGGAGATAGAAGCCCTTGCTGCCGAACGGCTTGCCGGCAGGCAGCCGGAGGACGACGACGTCCCAATGGAGAACATGGTAGTTGACGATCCGGCGCCAACCCCCTCCTCCGTGCCATCCTCGCCGGTGCATTGCACAATGACCATCGGCGAGGCCCGTGCCCAATATATGGACAGGGTGAGGCAGATGCGTGAGGACCTTCCGGGAGGCGCAGGCTGACGCCGCCTACAACCACCATCTCCTCCAGGAGCACCAGTAGGCAGAGGAGCAGATCGCCATGGAGCGGGCGGAGCAGGAGGCGTTGCATGACTCGTACCGCTCCGCCCGCAAGGGCCGCCTCGAGCGCTGGCAGTACCGCATGCGGGTGGTGGAGGCTGCGGCCGCCTACAAAGAGGCTAGCAAAGATGGCGATGAAGCGGGCGAGGTGCTGTTTGGCGAGACCGAGGACGAGGAAGAGGACAATGCCGGCTCCGACGAGTCCCCGCTCCGCTGGCGTTGACGATGCCCCGCGGCGCCAACAACGAGGCAGAGGACACCGCCGGCTTCGCCGAGGCCCCGCGGCGCCAACAACGAGGCAGAGGACACCACCGGCTCTGTCGAGGCCCCGCCCCGCCAACAACGAGGCAGAGGACATCACCGGCTCAGCAGAGGCCCCACACTGCCGGCAACATGGGGGAGGATTTCCACTGCTCCGCTGAGGCGCCGCCCACCGGCAACGAGATAGAGGACATCGCCGGCTCCGCCGAGGCCCCGCCCCGCTACCAACGAGGCCGCGCCACACAGAAAACGAGGAAGAGTAGAACACGATAGGTCGCCACCGCTCGGGTCCAAGTAAGGCCACCGCTGCTACCCTCCGGTTGAAGCCAAGCTAGGCGGGTTGACCATTGACGTCCGGTTAGCTTCTTGGCGGCAACGTGGAGTCAGAGAGCAGCGCTGGAGAAGAATGCTGCTTCTACTTAACTGCTGGTGCAGTTGGCTGACTGACACGTGGGCCCAACAGGCCACATGTCAGTTACACAACTGCACCTGCAGTTAAGTCACTGAAGCTTCTGTTCGGCTCAGCGGGACACATGTGGGTAGCTTTGGTTAATTAATTAGACCTCCAGCGCACCCCTTTTTAGTTTTTTTTAGAAAAGGAGGATGACCCCCGGCCTCTGCATCAGGGAGATGCATGCGGCCACAAACACCCCTTTTTAGTTGAAGAATGTATAAAATGTAATTAAATCCGGCATGTTTATATGAAATCCTACCGTGTATGAATGAATTTATTTCGATTAGTTCGAATTCCTGTATCACTGGCATTGGATGAACATGCAAAACAATACGTACTAGCATTATTCCCAGGAAGATCACCTCGTTTGCAGCAGTTTCACATGTACTCCCTCCGGTCCTTTCTATACAAGTTTTCTCTGCAGTCAAAGTATCTCTACTTTGACCAATCTTATACAAAAAAGTATGCACTTTCACAATGTGCGAAGTAAAAAGGAACAGAAGGAGTACAAAGAGTTTGAGCAGCTTTTTAGCGTTTCTGTACATTGCAATTAAACACACAGGGCTGGAAATTCATAGAGAACATTCAAAACAATCGATGATTATGCATCTCAGCGACTCACATGTTAGAGGCAATATTTACTTCACAACTAAAGAATAAAGAAAAAATTGATCGACGCTGCTGGCAGCAAGGGCGTCCCGAAAATATCAAATGCATGTCGTAAAATCAATGAGAAAAATTTGACAAGGTTGTCCCATTCCAAAATATCAAATTCCTACGATTGTGGAATGGGCAGGGTTTACCATCAGTTCGGACATTGACATGGCACCTCGTGCTAAATAAACCAACTGTTCTTCTTGTGCAATTCCACCAAAATCAACCAAATTCACGCGTAGCTTGTATGATTTCGCCCTTATATGTTGCAACGCCTTGAACTTATCAGCACCTCCTTTCTTGTGGTGGAAATGAATGATTCAATGTATTCATGAACATTTTGTGCAGTTCCCATTGAAATCAAGCCGATCACCCCTGTTTGCACAAATACAAAAAAAGTGATTACTATAAAGCAAAATGTACTATGAATTGACAGTTTAAATAGGCACCTACATGGTCCATGTAGAGCACACTTTTAGAAAAATGGAACTCACCAGAAAGAATCCTAGAACAACATTGTACTCGCGCATCACAGCAAAAAAATGGAGATTTGTCAGTCCTTCTGAGCTAAAGTTAGTTTCGTCTTGTGGGGAGTAATGTAACCATCCTTCAACTGCTCCTTCTGATGAGAATCCTAGAATAACATTGTACTCGCGCATCACAGCAAAAAAATGGAGATTTGTCAGTCCTTCTGAGCTGAAGTTAGTTTGGCCTTGTGGGGAGTAATGTAACCATCCTTCAAGTGCTCCTTCTGATGAGAAGATAGACAGTGCTTCTTCATCCTGGCATAATCGGAACTAGTCACGTCACGTCCTCCATATTCTTCTTCAGAGGAAGATGATCCTATTGTGCAAAGACAAGAGGAAAACTAAATGCTAGCATCCCTATTTGCTCAAAAAAAGGAAAGGAAATATTTAAAACAACACAGATGAAGCACTTCTCAAGGACTATACCACTTTTTCATGACAGTATCTAAACAGTAGCACAACGCTAATAGAGATGACAAAGCTCAATCATATGGATGAATTAGTGGGCGAGTACCAACCTTTGTCAGGCGGCTGATTGTGTAGAGCATACAGATGAAGCACTTCTCCGGAACCATCTGTTGCTATCTACTATGGTGGCCATGCTTACTATATACTCCTCGATTAGTTTAATATTTCCAACATCTTTTTGTGCAGTTCCACTAAAATATATGGTATATTCAAAGAAGATCCCTGTTTGCACAAGTAGAGATAATTACGTATGGCATCAAATCAGTGGCAAAACAATTGCTCGTTCCAGCCATAACAATAAATTAAGATGCAAAACTATATCATTACTTGTGTCATCACAGTTCCAGTGCTTCATTACAGCACCGGGAGTTGATTTTTGTTTTTCTTCCGCTTGTTCTTCCCCTTCATCACTTGGTTCAATAACAGATAAGCTTCGCCTTCAATGTAAGATTTGGCATGTCAATTAGGGAGCACAAGTATAGTACTAAACTTAATTTTCTGATGAAAGTGGCAAAATACAGGCCAGCAGTTGTGAAATATCCTTATCTTACCTCAATGGGATATTACGGTGCACATACAGATTGCAACTCTTGTCTCCATTTGTGCAGTTCACTAAAATCAAGCAACATTATCGTACAAGTAGCACAACATATGAAAGCACACTGCAGAATCATGTGAAAGAAGGCTAGTACTGACCTCTCATGATGCGGAATTCAAACAACTCACAAGAAGAAGATCTGAACCAAATTCGCCTTAACGGATAGGAAGTAAGATCTCCTCTTGTGCAGTTCCACTAAGATCAAGCAATCAAGAAACGTTGTCGGTGTGACATTTTGGTTGAACTGCACAAAAAAGTCTTAAAACAAAAGTGTTTTGTGCAGTGCAACAAAAGGTCACAATGGCAATGAGGTGAAGTAGATAACCCTGTTTACACAGAGGTGCAAATGAAACAATTAGTGGTCAATCACGGTGGATGACACAGAAGCCAACAAAAAGAAGCATCTACCTTATCGAAATGGGAAAGAAAGCAAGACAATAGCATTTCTCAAACGGTGGCATTGATTAATATTAACATAGAGATTGTATTAACAATAAAATTCGTTAAACATGTAATTTGCTTTTAACTGTGGCATCGCATCAATTTTCTAGCGGCATTATTAGAGGGTGTTTGTTTACAGGGACATTTTGGTGTAGGGACTAAAAAAACTCCGTGTCAGTCACATCTAAACCAAACAGGAGGGACTTTTCGGGACTAAAAGTGGGCATTTGGGACTAAAGAAAGAAGACCCCAAGGGAGTCTTTTTGGGACTTTTTCCAACAGTTGCCCCTGCCACGCATCGCACCTTGTTTCTATTAGTTCATTACTAGGGGTAACATGCTCTTTCATCATGTCATTTAATAACCTCTAGTCCACGTTTAGTCCCTGGAACCAAGCAGGTAGGGACTAGGGAGTTTTTAACCAAACAGGGCCATAGATTAACAACAGCTAATGAGTTGCACAGTACAATGGACGCACCAGCACCATGTGCATCTACCGATGTACTGTGGTCATGCATAGTCTGTTGCAACAAAGAACAAACAACCAAGGAGCATATTTGTGTTGGTCCCAGTTTTGTTATCTTTAGACATCTTTCCCTATGTGAGCTCAGCAAATCTAGTCCTGCTCAAACTCTACAGCCTTGTCCCTTCCTTTCCTTTTTGAACTAGTACGTTCGCCCCTTCCTTTCCTCTTTGAACCACGTCCTAGATTTATGCGATACAACTTTCCCCACTACTTTCCCCCATTCCTTTCCTCTTTGAACCACGTCCTAGATTCATGCTATACAAGTTTCCCCCTTCATTTCCTCTTTGAACCATGTCCTAGATTCATGCTATATACAACTTTTCCCACTACTTTCCCCACTCCTTTCCTCTTTGAACCACATCCTAGATTCATGGTATACATGCAACTAGAGCAATGCATGTGGAGTAAGTAAAATATACCTTAAGGTTCTTGGGGCATGGTTCGGTGGGCGACGGGACGGCGACGAAGAAGAAGGGGTCGGAGGCCCTCCCGCGCCGCCGCTGGGTGGAAAGTGCACAGCAGTGCTGGTAGTGGATTCCCTCCCTCACCGACGGCGACAGTGTTAAGCCTCCTTCCCTTCCCGGCGGACGGATCCTGCCGGCTCTTTGAGCAGCAGTGAGGGGAGAGAGAGGCCAACGAAGTCTTGTTTAGATCTGGAGAGGGCGAGAGAGTGTGAAGAGAGCAACTACAAGCGCTGAGGCTCCAGCGGGAGAGGGCGAGAGAGGGAAGAGAGCAACTACAAGCGCTGAGGCTCCAGCGTGTATATATATACTGGAGAGAGAGTGTGAAGCGTGCAAACCCTAGAAAACATTTTGACCAGTCAAAGAATCCTCCTGGCAAAAATTATGCTCAAGTGTAGTTATCAAACCCGAGACCTCAAGTTTGATGAGCGAACAGGCTAACCAGCTACACAACCCTCCCGTTATGTTCAACGAGAGGAAAATAACCTTTTATACATTCCTGCATTCGTGTGACAGGCATGCCGTGTTTTTTGTGTGTGTGTGTGGGAGTCATTAGGATTTCAATCATAATCGTGTCATGTGGCTTTGGTGGTAAGACTATCCACAGTGGTGCAGAAATAATGCAGCCTTAGTCACCTTACCTCTCTCCACGTAGTACGTTGGGTCCCACCAGTCAGAGGGTGAAACAAACAAATTAATAAGAAAAATTAAAAGCGCCAGCGGTGTATCTTACTACCTCACACATCTCGCTACTGCTCGGGAACACTGTCCAATTGATCCCTCTGTTCGCTCACGTACTATTTTAAGTGAATCCTTATTATAACATGCACACAAATTTTGGGCACTTGTATTCGACTTAAGTCAGTGTGCCACCGTATCTCGTATACTTACTACTCCCTCCGTCTAGGTGTAATAAGTCACGTTAGAAGGTGCAACGGGACCAAGGTGCGTGCGTGCGTGTGTGTTAACAGTGTGTGTGTTAGAGAGTGCGACAGATCGACCTACTCCTACAGAGATATGGTGTGTAGTGTACGATTTTAGCCGCGAGAGTCGGTGCATCCTCTCGTTTCCGGGCGTGTCCGGTAGGGACATGCGGACAGCTGCCACGCCCGCTCCTGACCAGCCTGGCCCACCCAAAGCCCCTCCACCGCCCGCGCGCGCTTCCCGCCCGAAACGGTCAGCGCCGCTCCAAAGAATCGGTGCCGCATTCATGCCCGGGCAGAGCGGACGCGACCTCTCACTGGCGCAAGAGTGATGGTTGCTTCGTCCGTCCAACTTACTGCTGGGTCTATGTGATTTGACGGCTCATTGGTCTTTATTACTGAGGTGGTAGGACTGCTGGATGTCCCACGCTTTCGGCGAAAGGAGGTAGTAGATTACAATTTTCTCCATTCTTACAGCGGAGGAGTGCAAGAGCAGTGAAAACACGCAGGCTCAGTGATTACATGGCCCACCTCACACTATCACCGTGCGACACCTAACTCTTTACATAGTACTCCCTCCATTCCTAAATATTACTAGATGAGTCCCCGCTCGTTGCCGCGGAACAGCGGTATATCTCTCTGCGCAAAATTATCGATTTCATAGAACTAAAAAAAATCTATAACCGCATGACAAATGTGGTAGCCAAACTAAATAAACTCCCATCATCATTTAGATCATCCCACATAAGGAAAAAAGATCAGCCAACTCCTACTGCATAATGGGATTATATTTTTCTTTTTGACATGTTAATGGGACTTAAAAGCTCACTTACATGCATGCTACCGGTGCATGCTTGCATGCAGACATGTTGATGTGATTTAAAACCCACTCACATGCATGTGCCACGGTATTTCTGCATGCTTGCATGTGGCTTAGTGCTGAGCCTCTCAACGTCTAGATCAGACGGCTATTATGACTGATTTACTTCATCTAACGGCTACGTCAATTTTGATGATGTGGCTCAAGGAGAGGATAGAGAATTCCTAGTAGTGGGGGCTAGCTATTACTAGTAGATAAGTCTTTGTAGAGATTCCACTAGGTGAACTACATACGGAACAAAATGAATGAATCTACACTTAAAATGCATCTATATACATCCGCATGTGGTTAATGGTGAAATCTCTACAAAGACTTATATTTAGGAACGGAGGAAGTACTAGTATAGTACTAGTACGTACTGTAATTTATCAGCGAGATAAATTTGTACAATGCTATGAAGCTTCCAGCTCCTGTTACATGTATCTTGCGTCCAAGGTTGCCCGTTGCAACATTTCATCAAATACAAAGGAGACTAACATGCATGCTATTGCATCTCAATGATTGACAGATCATAGCAAATATGTACTCCCTCCGTTCCAAAATAAGTGTCTCAACTTTGTGCAAACTTTAGTACAAAGTTGTACTACTACTAAAGTTGACACTTATTTTGGAACAGAGGCAGCTAAAGAAAAAAATGATCCATGCAGTCCCTAGCCCTTGAACCGTGAACCCTGACCAGGCTTCAATTTGCTGGCAACGTTCGAGCTTCCTAATAAATGAAGTTTGCAACCTTTTGACCATCGGATCATTTTGTGCAGTTTCACCAAAATCGAGATGAGCATCCCTGTGGCAAAGAAATTGAAGAAGCGTGATTAGAATAAGATTACTAGGACTAGTTGATGAGACATAAACTCATCACAAATACAGTACGTAGAAGCCAGTAGAGGTATCAGGTATGTGCGGGGCAAAGAAGTAGAGAAATATCCACAGGGAGTGATGTGGGCAGCTGGAGCAGTGGTGCAAGCCGGCTGTAAAGGGAGTTGTACCTGAGGGACGTAGCTCGACCTTGAGGAGGGCGGCGGGAGGCGGCAACTGCCCACGTCGCGGCAGTGAGCAAGGGACGAAGGCAACCTCACCGGCTTTGTGAGAGAGAACGGCGGGGACCCCTGATCGGGACGTGCCGACAGTGGGTTTTCGCCGTCGGCGACGGACACCGCATCTACACTAAGCATCCACCCCTTCCCCAAGCGGACGTGATCCGCCGGGATGTTAGAGATGTGGCCACAGTCGTTTTGTGCGAGAGAGTGTGAAGAGAGCAACCCCAGCAAGCAACCGTGTAGGCTGGCCCGTCCTGACTATGTATATAGTGGAGCGGTTTCCTTTTCTCTCCATATGAACCTATCATATTGCGTACGTGCCACTGAAGAAAAAAATTATTTATAAATGACGCGGCACCTACTACTCGTTCTCCTATAACCTTGCGCTTGGCATCTCCAAAATATTAACCTTGCGATTGGCTCTTCGCCTCTTCGGGAAGTCGAGCAATAATGGTAGTGCAGTATATATCGTTCTGGCTATATGAGACCGAATGAATTGCTGCACGTCCACCACGTGGGCGAGGGTCGAGGGGCGAGGGAGAGTGCTACTACATACGGAGCAAAATGAGTGAATGTACACTCTAAAATACGTCTATATACATCAGTGTTTGGAGTATGTACTAGTAGTTCATATTGAAATCTACTAAGGACATATATATTCCAAACAATATGATATAATCTCTATAACCAAGGTAGTAGGGACGAGGAGTAAACGGAGGGAGTAGTAAATTTTTCTCCTCGTCCTGCGAGCCACCGCGCGCATGGGCGAGGGAGGAGCAAGCTTCACCTCATCCTGCGAGCCACCGCGCCCGTGGGCGGGGGAGACGGCGTACTAAGCAAGCTTCTCCTCGTTCTGCGAGTTGACGGGACACATCAAAAGTACTCCAGTGTATAGAGCCTTGCCTCTAAGGTAGGCCCCACATGGTTTGCCTCTTTTTTTAATTTAACATAACGCGTCAAGTCGCAATTTGTTTGTTCACCCGTGGTAGACGATCCTCCCTCCACCAAGTGGACAACCAGTACACGTGCCAAATTACCACGTGGGCTGCCTTTTTCGTACAGAAATGAGCTCCACCGTGTACCCGCGCGGGTGTGGTTGGGAAAGAGACGGGAGTACGTGCGCCGTGCATGCACCTCTTCTCTTCGTGCACGTCCCCCACCTACGTGGGTGTGTGTGAGAGATACAAACCGCGTTCGTGAGTGTTTTTTGTTTTGTGGTGGGGGTGGGGGTGGGGTGGGGGTTGATTTCGTGAATTATTTGTGGGAATATGTGTCGATGACATCTCAAACAAAATTTTGCATGCAATGTGTGTGAAATGGAGGCCTATCCATATCATACATAGAGGGTCGGGCAATCCACGAGAAGAGAGGGAGGGGTCATAGCTATCGATAGAGTCGAAGAGAGGATCAAGTACGGGTGGGTGCGAGATCGATGAAGAGAGCCATCAAAATTGCGTGTGTGTGTGTGTGTGTGCAAGTCAAAGATATAGGGCGACTGGCCTACCGGAACGTTAGAGGGCACATGTCAAGTTTGTGTGTGGCAGGGAGACATGACTAGAGCGCTTGATGTATCGGTGTGTGTGGGGGGAGGGGGTGGGGGAGGGGTAGGCAGAGGCCTAACTATAGAGGTAGAACGACTCGTATATGTGTTGAGAAGGAGAGACCCAGCTATGTCATGAGGGAGATCGGTCGACATCCATACATAACTGAAGGACGGGAAATATGATGGGACAGAGAGAGAGAGAGGAGAGAGAGAGGGAGGGAGAGGGAGGGAGAGGGGTAGAGTGCTGGATGGGTGATGGAGTTGCTTCTCGGAGATGTTGGGAGAGGCCTACTAGACAAACTGAGGGTGGAACTGCAATGTTATCAATAAGAGTGGGGATGTGTTTCTGTGTGTGCCTGTGCGTGATAGATCTGTCGGGACGCATCCATGGATGATGAAGGGGAACCATGTGTTTGGTAAGCAAACCTAACTAGATCGGTAGATCAATTGTTGTTTGTCGGAGGAAGGGAGAGACACAACTAATGAGGTAGATCGATCGATGTGTGGGTAAAAACGAGTTATAAGGACCTAGCTGGCTATATGTATAGCGAGAGATCGGTCGGTGTACGTCCATTTGTTAGAGGCAAATAAGGCCCAGCGAGACGGATAGACAGAGAGAATGGAGCTAGGAGGTGGTGCGAGAGGCCCAACTACTAGCTGGATAGGGGGAGGAGTGTGCGGTTGTGAGATCGATTAAAAGAGGGGTGAGAGTTTACACGTGTGTCTGACCATATGAGAGACACGAGGCAAGGACACATAAAGGAGGAGATTGAAGCTGTGTGTGTATGCTGTAGGCAGGCATCGCTGGAGAGGTTTATCGATCGGTGTGTGTCGGAAAGGAGTTGTGGAGACTCTGGGAGAACGACCTAAAGGAAAAAATGAATGTGCCCGGTGGATAGAATGCCGAGGGAGGGGGAGGGCGAGGAGGGCGTGTGCATGCACGAGAGAAAGTTAGTGGTAGCTACAAAGGTTAGAGGACTGTGTGGGTGTAAGAGACTAACAAAGATCATAATTTGATATGAAAGCGGATTCATATATTTGAATAGGAGATCATAGTGTTTTAAACATTGCATGCATGAATATAGCGGTGATACACGTGCTGTGCACATGTTATACCATAATGTGATAATGCATGGCGTTTGCAACTCACAGCTAAATGCCGAACAATCTAAACCATACTATACATCAAACAATCTCACATTTTATTTGAATTTGTGATAATGTGCGGCGTTTGCAGCTTACAACTAAATATCGAGCAATCTAAACAATACTATATATCGAACATTCTCACATTTTATTTGAATTTGTGGTAATGTGTGGTGTTTGCAACTCACATCTAAATACTTGTAGGCGTAGGGGGCGGGGCACCATACATAATGTGATAAACACATTATACATATGAGACATGGTTTAGATTATGAAGATCTAGCTAGAGCTAGAAATGTAATGTGATTTGAAATCAAAATAAAGTGGATTCAAAAAATCTAGTTCGAGTTCATATAGTACACATAGTTCATATGTAACTCGATACTGATCATGTGGTGTGCTGTGAAGATAATACACAAACGATGGTTTAACTTGACAATAATGATGATTGTAGATCTTATTAAAACAGAGAAACGAATTCAAATGCTTTGACTTCACAACAATCATTACTGTAGATCTTATTCAAATTTAGTTCATATTGAAGCGGTAGTATATACGTTTGGAATGCACTAAAACGTTAATTGAGTAGTAGGTTGCATGCATTATACACGTAGCGAAATATTTTAATTGAACATAACATGAATTCAAAGTTTTGAATGACATTTGTAGTGCGCATTGATTTGGTACAGTACACGTTAGGCTTGTCCGGAAATTTCAACCCGCGCCTTGTTAGCCCGAAATATTTAAGATATATCTTTGTCTCGTTGTGCTCCGACAACTCCCTCCATCTCAACCCGCGCCTTGCTATTCTGAAATTACAACACGCGCGAAAACTCCCACCTCCTGTGAAATCCCGACACGTGAAATGCCCGTGGTACCCCTGAACCGAAAGAACCGCCTCAAATCGGTGGGGGGTACTTTTGTAACTTACCCCACATTTCGGACAAGCGCGTCTCTAAGCCATGGTTCCCCACTGCCATCCCATCCGCCCACCCATTCGTACACCGAGGCCGCGAAAACCCGCGACGAAACCCCACACCCTGCTCCGTCCGCCACCCAGCCGAAGCTTCTTCCCGGACAACGTCGTCCACAGCAACACCTCGACGTCCCTCATCCACCGTACCAGATGAGGATCCGTCGTTGATCTCATCGTCCCGCCGGTTCAGCCACCCCGTCCTCCACCTCCAAGGAGCTGCCCCGATGTTCCCCTTGTCTTTCGCGCCACCTCCATTCCCACACCGCCGTCTTCACCTGCACCACCAGAAGAGCATCATCATCATCGTTTCCTTGGATGAAGATGCGGCCTAATCGGCGCCACCAAAGAGGTTGTACACTAATCTCCGCATTTTCTTCTTGATTCGATCTCACGGTGCTGCCGGCGCTCGGTCCCGAGCCGACACGGCGCGGCTCCATCCACGGCGGCGTCGCCGGCCACTTCCTCCACGGCGTCCCTCCCTCGGCGGCGACGTTCATATCAGTAGGAGCTGCTGCTGCTTTAGCTCTCGCGCGCGCTGCTGCTCTGCTCTTGCTCTTGGTCTCCTTCCTAGTTTGCTCTTGTTATTGCTCTTGCTCGCGCTGCTGCTCTCGCTCTTGCTCTTGCTTGTGATGCTGCTCCGATTTGGCTACACTTCAGTCGACTGAATCGACTTTTGGGTCAGTCGATTTCCAAGGGGTGGGCTCGCCGTGGTGAAGGAAGAACCAACCGCAGCGGGGAGGGGGGCTCGCCATAAAAAAAGCTCGGCACAGGGGGGCCTAGAGGGATGGCCGGGGCGGCGGTGGACCGGTGGTGGGGAGTGTTTTCGGGGCGGGCGGGGTGGCGCACCGCCGGCCGCGGGCGGCGGGGGGCTGCTGTTTGGCCGGTGGTGGCTGGCGGCTCAGGGGGGTGGAGGTTGAAGATGAACCGCAGGCCCTTGATTTTGTATACAACGGCTGCAAAATCGACTGACCAGAGATGAAAAAGTCAGTCAACCGACGTGTAGCCTCACGTTGCTAGTGTGTTCAGTTTCGACAGCAAAATTCAGTTTCGACAGCAAAATTCAGTTTTGACAGTTAGGTTCAGTTTCGACAGTTAAGTTCAGAGATGAGCGACTGATGTATTTTACATCTAGCACTTTGTGGTTATGTATTTTACGTCATGTATTGGAGATGCTATTAGAATTCCACTCAGGTTAACGTTGTTCGTTGTCTCTCTTGTCCTGCTTCAGCCTCGGTGTCGTACAACTCACCGGAGCTGCTCCAACGACGAAACCCTCCATCACAGCGGAGCAGTAACTCAGGCTCCATCTCTAGACGCCTAAGATCTTCTTCCCCTCCTCCGACAGCAAAGTCAACCGGAGCATCCTCACCGGCCAACCCAATCACGCCGAGATCGACATGTCTTCGCCAAAGAGGTTGTACACTTGTTGCATCTCTTTTTTACTCTACATGTTATATATATTGTCCACTGAGCACACGGATTTGTTCCTTTAGTGTCTCCTTGAAAGAAAAAACGTAGGAATTTTAATTTTCACTTGTCCTCCATTTCAAATTCCTATTCATGAAGCACAAGAATAAGAGATAGTAGCATAATAGCATTATAACTGTACATTTTCTTGTGGTTTGACTTAATCTCACCATGCTTTTTTGCATCCTGTGATCTTCCAATTGTTGTGAATCAAACACCCAGATTGGCACAAATCCCCTGTTTTTACATTCTCTGTTTTGCACGTGCATTCCTATCCTATTCCTGTCTATTTCATATCCCTGCATTGTTGGAATCCTCCAATTCAAACGAGCCCTTACAGAATTACTTCTCTTACAGATAGTTGTCAAAGAAAACCTTGTGTGGTTTGTCCCGGTCCTGCTGCGCCGTCGTCCACCCCAGCTCAGCTGCTCCAACGACAGAAGGGTCCAGCAGAGCAGGGATCCGGCCTCCATACTGTCTTTTGCCGCCTCAGATCTTCTTCCCCACTGCTGGCAGCCATGAAAACTGCATTACCATCATCAACCGAGAAGATGACCTCGAGGACTACACAGGTCCGCAAGAGAGGTCACACTCTTTCGTCTCTGCTTACTTATGCATCGCTTAATATTACATGCTACTTTATCGTCCTGTTCACCCGATTAGACTCTGAGTCAGCTCCAAACTAATGGTCAAACTTGAGTTTTTAAATGGTTGTTGGGTACATATCGGGGCCGCTATCAATAGTATCTGTCTACTATCTGGTTAATCTCCGGTGTCTACTATTAGTTTCATGTTGGGTGGGAAACAAAGAGTAAAGAAGCCATTATCTGTATTTATTAACTGAAACCATTATCTGCCTGCTATTATTGGTTTTGGGTCTATCCATAGGTTGCTACCATCACTCTGGATTTCTACATGCACTCCTTACATAATCTCACATATTTTATTCCTATGCATGACAGTTATTGTAAATAATGGAACTAAACATGTAGAGCAAAAGAGACGAGCCTTGCGTGGCAATATAATTTCATGCAGACGTCGCTCCATGGTAGGCGCAAAGGCAGCCCCCTCCACGCATTTCGGATTGTAATCGAGAGGAAGATATCTGTTCCGAGGGGGATTCAGAAGGAGAAGATAACTCCTATTTACCCCCTGAGGTCTTCGCTCTAACTTGGCATGCTGATGTTGGTTATATCATGCATATGGTGTCTTGCATTGCTTACTTTATACATCAAATATGTCATATGCTTAGTTTAGACATCCTTTGTGTGAATGCCATCTGTTTAGTTTATTCATCATTTATGTGAATTATCCAATGCCACCTTGTTTAGCCAGGCATCATATTTGTGAATTTTGCAATGCCATCCTGCTTAGCCAGTCATCTTATATGTAAATTATATCAGGCCATCTTTTTTTTCGTTACATATTACATTCCTCAACAATGTTAGTACATTCAACTGCTCTTCGTGTGCATCAGCCATTTGACACGGTGATGAAAAAAATCACAACTTAAGCCATACTACTTGGATGCTACTAGGTATATTAATCTATGCTGACTGTAAACCATACTAGGCTGTAACGGGAACAAGTCCCTCCTTCATATTCATGAGGAAAAGTTAGCCTCTCATACGCATTCAGGCTGCTGACGCATGACGCCTCACACTCACCGGGCATAGTAATTTACCTTTTGGCTTTTGGGCAGGGCGGGCCACGACACGCTTTTGCCTGCATGTAGCTCCGCCGGTGCCATGCTGTTTAGCCAATCATCATGTATGTGAATTATATCATGCTATCATTTTTTTGTATTACGTGTTCCATTTGTTGACAAAATTTGTGTATTCAACTACTCTTCCTGTGCATCATCCATTTGAAGCGGTGATGGAAGTATCTGGAGTGAAAACAAGGTATTCAGAGCAGACAATGCTACCTGCTGAAGCAAACATCTTGCTAGCTATAGAGAGCTCCTCAGAGGAGGATTCAGAGACTGATGACCAGTCCTATTTCCCCCCTGAGGTCTATGCTCAAACTTGGCAGGGTTATATTACCCATGTCATGCATGTTGTCTTGCATTGCTTTGTTTTTACATCATATATAGATTGCCATCTGCTTACTTGCTTACTATATAAATCATATATTTGAATTATATCATGACATCATGTTTACATAGTACATACACATCATCTATCTAAATTATGGCATGGCAACCCATTTAATAAAGACATCATATAGTTATATCATCTCATCCTGTTTAGTGTTTACAATCATCATATTTAGAATTATGGCATTCTATCCATGAATGTATGTGAATTATGGCATGCCAACCTATTTAATAAACACATTATATAGTTATGTCATGTCATCCTGTTTACATAATCTCATATTTTGAACTATGTCTTTCCATCTTTTTTAGTTAGCCATCATAATGTGAAATCGTGTGATGCTATCCTGTTTAGTTAGCCATCATATATGTGAAATTGTGTCATGCTATCCTGTTTGGTTAGACAACATAAATATGAATTATTTCATGCCCTCTTTTATTCCCCACTATCCATTGCACCTGTCTATCATACAATGTCTATACTTTCAATTACTTTTCTTGTTTATCAGCCATTTGAATAGGAGAGCGTGATGGCAGTATCTAAGGGAGTAACAACACGGTCTTCAGAAAAGATAGTGCTACCAGTTGATGTAGATAGAACCAAAGTTGTACTTGCCCAAGGACCAGATCCACCACACATAACCTAGACTCTCTCAGATTGTACCCCTACCTAGTTGGACAGAGAACCAGCTACACCCCTTTTAACCCCAACCCCGGCAGATAGTAACCCAGTTCCATTTGACACAGCACCGTCTCCACCACAGAGCACCCAAACACGTGCGGTTAGTAAGGGAACTGCAGTGCCCAAAGCACGAGGACCACCACTCCGAATCCCAACTCAACGCTTAAAGGAGAAGAAGATTTGTTCTCAGGTCAGGTTCTGTAGCTATGGTTCATACTCCTTTGCTCTTCCATTATTGTATTTACTCATACCAACTATTTTCAAATTTGAAGGATGGAATTGAAACTCCAATGGCGCAACAGGTATGTTTTAAACCTATTTCTTTAAATGGTTTGCTGTTGTAACCTGCTCTATGTTGATTTCAGTTTCAATCGAATAAACAGTTATGTTCTCATGTCATGCACATTACAGTTATGTTCTTGAACAAATATTATTTGAACTGTGCCTCTATCTTGATTTGGCAACAAAAACTAGAATGATATAGACCATTAAGTGACCATGGCACATAGATATATGTTTGTTTCATGCTGTTATCCTGTCCACTTTACTACTGAACTCATTTACCAAAATGAGTTTCATATACAACATGGTAAACATGTGATGTGTCTGCTTGTTTCTCTTTTAGAATACGGACAAAATATTGGAGAAAAATACAATGTTATCCAATGGTAATGGAAGTAATGCAGATAAGGTTCAAGATAGTGAGACATCCCTGTTGGTCTCCAAGAAAGCTGATAAAAACTATCTTGACGACAGTGAGGGAACCCAAAAGTCCTGTCTTGATGTAGTGTTCGAGTTACTGGCCACTACTGCTGGCACAAGGTCTTCGAACTCGCTGCCTGAATCAGTTCGTCTTCTTGAGTCTCAACTTCAAGTTGAAAGACATCGATAAGATGTGCTGCCACAGGAACCTGAAGGACTGAGGAAGTCCCTGCAGAATTCAGATGCATATTTTCTGGTGCAACAACAAGCGCTGGAGGATTTAAGCGCCAAACAAGAGAAAGTTAATAAGCTTGCTAAGCATCTTTCCAGCATTATGGGTACCCAGGATATTGTTTCTTGAGATCTTCTGAAGTGGTTTCAGTTCTGGATTTGTTTTGATGCGGCGTTTATTTGCGCTGGTCGCCAACTTTGACAACCAGTGTATATGATATGCTACTTTGTTCCCTATATTTGCACTGGTGGCGAACTTTGATGCCCAGTGGATGTAATATGTGTAACAGCCGTGATAGCCTAGCATAAGTTGCTTGCTTATTTATTTCCTTGTTGTCTTGTTTATTTGTTTGCTTCTAGTCAGTGCAGTTCTTTTTAAAACTAGGCCACACTAACCATGGGTTAATATTTACTGTAGTGACACTGGGCCTCCTACGGGCCGTAGAAACAGTGGGCCTTCTACGGGCCGTAGAAATAGTAGGCCTTCTACGGGCCGTAGAAACAATGGGCCTTCTACGGGCCGTATCATCGATGGGCCTTATACGGGCCGTATGACCATAACGTGCCATCGTTAATAGGCTGTATTTGATGACTCTATGAAAACGGTCCAACGTATTAACGGACCACAAACAGGCCGATGTAACCACGAGCTGAATTTGGCCCACAAGCAGAAGATGACAGTAACGGGCCGTAAGTAAACAAATGTTGGAAATGAGCCCAAGAATAAATGGGCTCTGAGAAGGCCGAAAGATAACATTTGCTGGAAATGACCCAATTGAATAACGGGCCCTTAATGGGTATAAAGTGAATGATCACAATTACTGTAAGAATGATCACAATTACTCTAACTCAAGAACCATTCACATCCACCTTTTTAAGTCCGGTTTCATGCCCCACTATAATGTTTGGACGAAGCACAGAGAAAGAGGAGTTATGATGGAAGACAATGAAGAAGAAGAGGACGACGATAGCTATCATGGCCATGGGTTCCCTGAATACGATGATACAACAATGGGGGAAGAAGCTGAGCCGGCAATGCGAGAAGAAGCTGAGCCGGCAATGCGGGAAGAATCTGAAGAAGAGGCATCAGATGAGCCCGCTGATGATCTAGGTCCGTCCATTGCCGATGCAAAGATAAACTGCGCAAGTGAAAAGGAGAAGAAGAAGTTGCAGCGCATGTTAGAGGATCGCAAGAAATTGTTGTACCTGAATTGCGAAGGTGACAAGAAAAAGCTGGGCACCACACTGGAAATGCTGCAATTGAAGGCAGAGAATGGTGTATCTGACAAGGGATTTGGAAAGTTGCTGGTAATGATAAAGAATATGCTTCCAACGGACAACGAATTGCGCGAGAGTACGTACGAAGCAAAGAAGGCTGTCTACCCTCTAGGGTTAGAGGTGCAGAAGATACATGCATGCCCTAATGAGTGCATCCTCTACCGCGGTGAGTACAAGCATTTGAACACGTGCCCGGTATGTGGTGCATTGCGCTATAAGATCAGTCTCGATGACCCTGGTGATGTAGAGGGCGAGTGCACCAGGAAGAAGATTCCTGCCAAGGTGATGTGGTATGCCCCTATAATACCACGGTTGAAACGTTTGTTCCAAAACAAAGAGCATGCCAAGGCGATGCGATGGCATGGAGAAGACCGTAAGAAAGACGAAAAGTTGAGAGTACCCGCTGACGGGTCGCAGTGGAGAAAAATTGAGAGAAAGTACAGGGATGAGTTTGCAGGTGACCCAAGGAACGTATGGTTTGGTCTAAGCGCAGATGGAAGTAATCATTTGGGGAGCAGAGCAGCAACAATGGCACGTGGTCCATGACTCTGTGTTTGTATAACCTTCCTCCTTGGTTCTGCATGAAGCGGAAGTTCATTATGATACCAGTGCTCATCCAAGGCCCTAAGCAACCGGGCAACGACATTGATGTGTACCTAAGGCCATTAGTTGAAGAACTATTACAACTGTGGAATGGAAAAGGTGTACGTGCGCGGGATGAGCACAAACAGGAAGAATTTGACCTAAAGGCGTTGTTGTTCGTGACCATTAATGATTGGCCTGCTCTCAGTAACCTTTCAGGACAGACAAACAAGGGATACCGCGGATGCATGCACTGTTTGGATGATACCGCCAGTATATATTTGGATAGTTGTAGGAAGAATGTGTACCTGGGACATCGTCGATTTCTTCCGAGCAGGCATCCCGTAAGAAAGAAAGGCAAGCATTTCAAAGGTGAGGCAGATCACCGGATGAAGCCTCGCCACTTTACTGGTGCTGATGTACATGATATGGTCAAGGATTTGAAGGTAATCTTTGGAAAGGGTCCTGGCGGACAACCTGTTCCGAAGGACGCTAACGACGCGCACCCATGTGGAAGAAGAAATCTATATTTTGGGACCTGCCCTATTGGAAATACCTAGATGTATGCTCCGCAATCGACGTGATACACGTGACGAAGAATCTTTGCGTGACCCTGCTTGGATCCTTGGGTGCGTATGGGAAGACAAAAGATACACTGGAGGTATGGGAGGAACAGCAACATATGCACGGAAAAGACGGCATACATCAGGGTCATGCCAGCTATGCTCTTACCAAAGAAGAGAAGGAAATCTTCTTTGAATGCCTGCTCAGTATGAAGGTACCGTCTGGCTCCTCGTCGAATATAAAAGGAATAATAAATATGGCAGAGAAAAAGTTCCAGAACCTAAAGTCTTATGACTGCCACATGATTATGACACAACTTCTTCCGTATGCATTGAGGGGGCTTCTACCGGAAAATGTTCGATTAGCCATTGTGAAGCTATGTGCATTCCTCAATGCAATCTCTCAGAAGGTAATCGATCCAGAAATCATACCAAGGTTACAGAATGATTTGGTGCAATGTATTGTCAGTTTCGAGTTGGTGTTCCCACCATCCTTCTTCAACATCATGACGCACGTCCTAGTTCACCTATGCGAAGAGATTACCGCTTTGGGTCCTGTATTTCTACACAATATGTTCCCCTTTGAGAGGTTCATGTGAGTCTTGAAGAAATATGTTCATAACCGTGCTAGGCCAGAAGGAAGCATCTCGAAGGGCCATGAAAATGAGGAGGTCATTGAGTTTGTATTAACTTTATTCCTGACCTTAAGCCAATTGGTGTTCCTGAATCGTGGCATAAGGGCAGACTGGATGGAAAAGGCAAGCTAGGAGGGGACCTTTAGTCCCCACCCTTTAGTGTCGGTTACAGAACCAGCACTAAAGGCCCTTACGATTCGGAGCTATAGCTCGGTTCTGCACTAGTGTCGTGTGATCATAGTTGAGGTATAAGATTGCAGCATGGTTATAATGTCTTACCCCAGCTTGCATTTACATATCTTTTCTGTAATAGGATCCTATGGTAATGTGATGTGGTACTTGTTCTGATTTGCATACAAAGTAAATTGATTGATTTTAGGACACTATACCCTTAGTTTCTGATTTGAGGTATGTTTGTTTGCTTGGTGTGTGGCACCTAGAGCCACCTAAAATATGGTGCAATTATGATTGTTGCCACAAGTATTCCAATGTGATCACACCACAAGGAACTTTAGGTTTAGTTTTGGTTAAGAAGAAAGATGAAAAAAATAAGAAGAAGAAGATAATTAAAGAGGAGGAAGAAGTGTATTTTTTCCCTATTTTTAGATTACTATGCTCTCTTTTTCAACATTTTCACTTTTCTTTCACGTCTAAAGAAATCCCTAGTTTTGAAGGGTGCCAATTGCCATTGCCAACTAACCTACCAAATTAATTAAGTGTTGTTGATGTTGCTGAGCACAAGTGCATTGCTTTTTTCTCAGTTTTCTTTCATGTCTAGAAACTTAGCTCTATGTTTATAGATACACTTCTAGATAGTAATTGGTCTCTTCTGCTACTTATTAGAGATGGGGGAGGCCGTCACCGTAGGCTCTGCTCTGCCATACCGGAGTACGAGTTGGATGCTTTCGAGCTCTTTAGTATCATACATGGGACTTCCTCCAAGAGGCAGGTATATAAAAGGAGAGATCTCCCCTTCACCCATCTCATTATGATAACTCTGTTGTTTGCTACATCACTCCTTCTCCCAAACTGCAGAGGCTACCTGACACTTTTATGACGATGTTGGACGGCAATCGGCCAAAGAATGTGAAGCTGCGACAGGCCGGCAGCGGGCTTCGCAGGCTTTGGGACGTGGAGTTGGTGATCAGGTACGACCACATGTACCTGTGTCGTGGCTGGGAGCAGTTCTACCGTGCCTACGACCTGCGGCGCAGGTACTTCCTTCTCTTCAGGTACGACAGCGATGCCATGCTCACCATGAAGGTGTTCAACACGACTATGTGTCGCATGCGCTACCAGGACGACGATGATGCCAGTACATTCTGCCTCTTCTTCCTCTACATTTTGCTTTGTCTTGTTAATGGTCATTGTTGCATTTGGTCAGGCAATGGGGGCAGTAGCATTTACTCTGGCTACAACCAAAGCAGCAGTGACTCTGGCTGCAGCAAAAGCAACAACGAGGATGATCGAGAATGGAGTGGGGAAGAAGAGGAGCAGAGTGGGGATGATGAGATGCACGCTGACGATGGGCAACATATGGTGGTGGCTGAGGATGACGTAGCGATGGTGGTGGCTGACGATGGGCAAGAGATGGTGGTGGCTGAGGATGACCTAGCGATGGTGCCGCGTGAAGATGGCCTCGCGATGGTGGTGGTGCCTGACAATGACCTCGCGATGGTGGTGGCGCAGGCGATCCCACAGCCGGGCAACATGACCTTGCCAATTGTGGTAGAAGAGTACATCCCACTGCCTCCACTGCCTCGCCGCTCTTGGCGCATCAGGATGAGGAAGGAGAAGGAGAAGAAGAATGAGGAGTGAACTATGTCAGGTATGTCAGATCTCCAGAATGATTTATATATACTTAGCTTTGATTCCTCCGAAATGACATAAGTTAGCTCTAATATGCTAAGTTATATCTAATATGCTTGGTTTCCTAGGTTTGCTCAATAATGACATACACTTGGCTTGTGTAAAAAATGGTGTAATTATACTTAGTTAACTAAAAAATGGCATAATTAGTTAAGTTAGCTCCAAAATGACCCATTTAACCTAGGTTAGCCCCAATATGATCCATTTTACCTAGGTTAGCTCCAAAATGACAAAGTTTACCTAGGTTAGCTCCAATTTGATCCATTTTAGCTAGGTTAGCTCCAAAATGACCTAGTTTACCTCGGTTAGCTCCAAAATGACCTAGTTTACCTCGGTTAGCTCCAAAATGACCAAGTTTACCTAGGTTAGCTCCAATATGATCCATTTTAGCTAGGTTAGCTCCAAAATGACCAACTTTACCTAGGTTAGCTCCAATATGATCCATTTTACGTAGGTTAGCTCCAAAATGACCTAGTTTACCTAGGTTAGCTCCAAAATGACCAAGTTTACCTAGGTTAGCTCCAAAATGATCTAGTTTACCTAGGTTAGCTCCAAAACGACCAAGATGGCATAATATGCTTAGTTCACTCAAAGATGGCATAATTAGCTAGGTTAGCTCCATTTTACGTAAGTATGCTTACTTCTTATTCCAGTCTTCTTCTTCTTGTTCTTCATGTTCTTCTTCTTCTTCTAACTTTCTTGTTTCCCATTTTGTAGATCTCATTTAATTCACGGAAGCTTGCATGGATGGAGTGCTTCTTTTCCCTTTCTGCTTTTATTTTGTATCGATGAACTTGCATGGATGGAACTTGTTATATGGATGGATGGATAACGGTGTTGGATAAACAATGTGAAACTTTTGTAATATGTATCGATGGAACTATGTGTTGGTTATGTATGTATATATGATGAAACTTGTGTGCTGGATATGTATTTTGTGAAATTTGTGTGTTGAAACTTGTGTGTTCAAATTGAATGAATTTAAGAAAAAATAGAAAAAATAAGGGCTATACAGGATCTTTTCCATCCGCTGGCGGACGGCAAAGAAATTTGCCATCTGCCAGCAGACGACAAAGATGCCATGTGGCAGCTCCCTGCACAACCTGGGGGCTGTCCTATTTGGTTACTTTGCCGTCAGCCAGCTGACGGCAAAGCTCACCATTGGCCCCCTAACGGCCAGACGTTGTGACGTGTGCCGTCCAGGACCTTTGCCGTCAGCCGGTGACGGCAAAGACTGTTTCATCTTTTCCGTCCGCCAGCTGGCGGCAAAGAAGCCTTTGTCGTAGCCTATTCAGCCGGACCTGTTGCCGTTAGCTGATGGACAGCAAAGGTCTTTGCCGTCCGCCTTGTATGCCTTTGCCGTCCACCATGGCGGATGGCAAAGAAGCTGTTCCAGTAGTGGGAGTGATTAGCTAGCTAGAATGAGTGTTTGTGGTGATGACTATGATGATTAATATTAAATAGTGTTGGTGGTGATTAGCTATGACTATGATGATTAAATAGTGTTGTTGGTAATAACTATGATGATTATTAGCTAGTGTTGTTCGTGATGATATGATGCAAGAGTTTTTATATTAATATGATGATGATGATGATGATGATGATGATGCTGATGATGATGATGATGCTGATGATGATGATGATGATGATGAATATATTATTATATCATTGGGTGAAAGAACCGCGGATTAGTTTTAAGTGGATGGATCCTAAGTGAAAGAATCGTGATAATCCATGACTTGGTCACTTAGGATCCATCCGTTTGAAACTAATCTGCGGTTCTTTCACCTAGTGATTTAATAACTCATTATAATGTAAAAACAATCTCTAAATTGCTACTGTATGAAAAAATGTATAAAGGTGTATGAAAATGACCTAAAATTTAAAAGAAATAGAATACGGAAAAATAGTAGTAGCGCGGGCGGAGAGAAGCTCTACTAGTAATTACCAGTAGCGGTTGTCCGGGAAAGCGCTACTACTAAGTAGATATACCAGTAGCGCGTGCCAGCAGGCGCTACTGCTAAGCTTTAGCTGTAGCACCATATCAGTAGAGCGGCTACCCGCGCTACTGATAGGCCAAAAACTAGCGCTACTGCTAGGCTTTTCCCTAGTAGTGGTTGTTGCTTTGTTAGTTCCATCATCTTTGTCTGTCGCAGCTCAGCCCCCCTCCCGGTTCCAACATCCACGCGACACAGTTGTAGCACGGCTGGGAGAAAGGAATCGTAGGTCCCAACACAGTGGAGTCACCAATCACAATAATCTTCACGCACGTCACGCTCCCCCAATCGTTCATCTGCCACACACATGTCACAGATCCTAGCTTCAGCGGTCACAACATCCTCCCACTCTGCACACCTGCATCGCAACTCCACCTTTCTCATTCGCAACTCCCAGCCTCCGCTCCTCTACAACGCCCGACTGTAGCAAATGACATGACTTGTGCGACGACATGGCTACTTGCGGCGGTGGCAGCCATTTTACACCAAGGGGGAGGGGAAGCATCCAAGCAGCGTGTGTATGAGTCTGGGGGGGTCCATAGAAGATACAATCTTGGGGAATCCATGGAGGATTTACCTTCAGGGAGGATATAGGTTAAAAGCCAAGAGTAACCGGATGTCATCCACCTCACCATCACCATGACGCCCTTTCTCCTCTACACCATACTTCTCCACGGACCACTAAGGATAGGCCCCCCTCCCACCCCGGCCCACCAACCACCCCGATCTCAACCCTAATCCCCTTTCTCTGTGTTTGTGTTGATCCGCCGCCACGATCAAAGAGGGCGATGGGTCAAGCATGAGATGACAAATTGTACGGCGATGGTGTAATACCTCCAGAGGAATCCTACGGGCGAGGGGACTTTAGTACATAACAAATATAGGAGAAGACAGGAGCAGCATGTGCTGGTGAATCAAAATGGAATAAAAAATCAATAAAACCGGTGCATGCAAGGTCGGAAGGTGGAGATGAAATGAACAAAAAAATATCACCCAAATGCAAGTTGCCCATTTCTAAATTCAACCTGGATACCTTATTTCCCCCTTAACCATAACTTTGTTGCCACCCAAGTAACAACTTAAACCTATTTTAGTCTTACAGCCCAAATGCATTGTTTGCTCGTAAAATACTCTTTTATATCGAATATCCATTTCTAAGCCCAAGCTCATCTACACCCGGTGAAGAGAAAATTCACAAAACATTCTAAACAAATTCAACAAATCCAAAACTTTTTTGCATGGAAGCTAATTTTGTGCATGAGGTGCGCTCCAAATTTCAAAACATTTAGACATATGAGTAGCTCTCAGCAAAAAGGAAAAATCGGGTCAGAATAATGCATGAACAGTAAACAATTTCATAGACCCTAAATTTTTCTTTTTTACCAAGTGCTACCGAAAAGACAAAAGGCATCACACCCTTCGGCCTGGGCCGCACTCGCTGCCACCTACCACTTATGGACGGCTGACTTGCCCCGCACCTTTACGTGGCATTGGATTGCCGGCACCACCACCCATGCCATCTTGGCTTCTGCCACTCTATCGTGCTTCTTC
Organism: Triticum aestivum; assembly: GCF_018294505.1. NCBI lineage: Eukaryota > Viridiplantae > Streptophyta > Magnoliopsida > Poales > Poaceae > Triticum > Triticum aestivum. The sequence goes on along the minus strand of NC_057807.1, from coordinate 540,481,408 downwards.
TCCAAGGAACCTTGGGAAATGCTAGCTGATAAACAAAAGCAAAGTAGTAAGGAAAGGGAATATTGTGCACTCAGGTACTTTTCCGCTACAAACACTCCAAAGTTTTATTTACAATGCAGATTGAAAATTTAAGGTGGCAAATCAACAATGCACTATGCGCTCCTGTGCTAATCTAATTCAATAATATCACCAAAAACTGCAGGTTTGGCCTCCCTATCCAAAGCTACATTAAGGAGAAAAGGAGTTCAAGACCAACACGTTTGGAAAGTAAAGGGAATTGCAAAGAGGATAAACGAGATTAATAAGAAAAACAGCTATCATATAGTGAAGGATGATCTACAAGGTAGAAAATACCTATCAAATCCATGAAAGACTACCGGAGGAAATAAACAAATGTCATATGCATTTTCTTAAAGAGATACATTTTGCAACTTAATTCTCAAAAAAGTAGTTAAAATCCATGAAAGACTAAGGACTTAAAATGAGCCCCCCCCCCCCGAACTACTATAACATGCTAGCTGCAATGGAGCGAAAGTAAAAGGACTCGTGTTAGAACTTAGCAAGGCCGACATGCTTGAAATAGAGCATATTTCTCTCAACATTGTCGAAACGTTCTCAGCTAGTATCCATGAGGGGTGAGACGAATAGGGTCACTTACAAATAATTGTCATTGGCTACTATTACAACACTAAGAAAGGAAAAAAATTCATCACTCTGCATACAAAAGTAGAGGATAAGGTAGACCTTGGTTTCCTTGATTACCTGTATCACATCACACCTTTTCCTACTCCCGATGCATGCACTCTTTGATCTGCACCATTGCCCGTGTTAAAGAAATATCTCATAAAACCCACACCTCCACTTGGGCATATTGGAAAACATTTCATATAAAGTACTAATGGATACTGATAATATGCATAAGTTATACTCCCTCCGTTTGAAAATACTTGTCGTGGTTTTAGTTTGAATTTGAATTAAAGCCACGACAAGTATTTTGAAACTAAGGGAGTAGTAAGAGATACACTGCCTCAATAGAATAGCATATCTTTATCCAAAAAAGGAATGGAATGCCCTAAAATTTGTAACACAAGCCGTCTCTCACAAAAAAAGTAGCACAAACCTTTTATTTGAAAGACACAAATGTTGTTCTCTCTAATAACAATTACACACTGCACAAGTTACATTCTTCAAAGAAATAATGTTATCACTTAATTAAACATAGAGGGTCTATAGCAGAAATGCTTACACATGTTGAGAACAAAATGCCATCAGTCCAAGACACCTCGCTCGATCTGTATCAAAATGACATTTGGTAGTACATAGAAGCATGGCATGAGCTATGAATCAACTTGATTTAATCCATGTTAATGATGCACAAGCGTCTAAAGATATAGATACATCGAGATGACAATCTAGAATTTAGTACTAAACTCATTTAATCTTGTAGCTCAGGGAAGATTCAATCATTCAATTAGAGGAATACAATTTGCGTGCCAGAGAAGATAAAACTGACATGAAAGTAACTGATTACCACGCTGCAATATTTCGAATAAACACTCCCAAGAACACTGAACTTGACCTAAGACCATCAAACACTTAATAGATAAGTAGTTGTTGCACTTGAATCAATATCCATGTACTCTTTCGATCATATCGCTATGTTACAGTTCATTTGTATAAATGAACCACAGTTCTTGAATCAATATTCATGTATTTTCTACTCGCCTAGCTACTAAGTAAACCAATCACCTATATACAAAATATGTATTACTACAGACCACAATGAGCAGATAGATGAACGGAGTTCATTTGTGATATGTCACTGTAAAGTTCAGGGGAATATACATGTACTCTAAATACTGAAGGTAATTTTTTTCTCAAGAGAAAATATATTAAAACAACATGAGATCAGGGTGAACGTACCACTCAACCCAACCCGATGGAGCTCCATTTGTTGGATCATCGTCGCCGACGACTTTGATGTGAAGCTGCAAAAACCACTGATGCCCAAGTCGAGCAAGGATGATATCCGAACACCACCCGGTCATCACAATTTTGACTACCGAAACTTCTTCTTAGTGCTAATAATAATTTTCTGCAGTAACTAATCGTTTTTCAAAGAGATAAACACCAGCCTCATAATCACATACAAAGAATAATGATCCAGTTTTCCTAGCAAGATCTCATAATCTACATAATACATAATTTGCTGACAATTTGCATCAATGGAATAAACAGGACTCCTTGTCATAACGTCTAGGATTCTATATGGTATAATCAACGTCAAAATATGTGGAAGTAGAACAAATGATGCACCTACTAAGCACCATATACGTTACCACTGGTAGCCCCTCCTCCATACACAATTGCGTCAGAGAGGAGCAGAAACATAGATAGAAAAATTACATATGAATAGGCAGAGGCACACACATACATTCTACATATCTTTTGGGAACTCAAGTTTGAGATCTTCAGGGTTTTGTTCCTTTGTCTCGACCCACCAGACTTCAGAAAACACAATATGCGGAGAGATCTCAGCACACATTAGTTTTTTTCCTGGGCAATGGAACCGGAGTACTTCAGCTAACCAAATCAGCATGAGGCATGATGTGAAATGAGTTAGTGGTAGCTTTTCAGGTGAGAGGTGAGATGCTGACCATGCACTCGAAGACGTCCTCACCAGTGATACCCTTGGCCCACCTCGTCATTTGAAGCATCTAGTACTTGTTCTTGGGGTCACACATGCGCTCCCAGCAGCTTCATCCTAACCCAAAGATCCAATTTTGCATCACAAAATCTCGAGAAAGAACTACAAAATTCATCGGATTGATTAATTTCTTCACGGGGCCGGAACCTGACCTCTCTCCTTTTGAGACTTTCTCCTTCAAGCGAGTTGACGCTGCTCCTCCTCAACTCAGGGTGGTGAAGGGAGAGGGGGGAGGTGCAGCTTGCGGCAAGCTGGCAACAGATCTTGTCGATGTCGAGGTAGTTGTTGGGATCTCGACTGATGTTGCAGCGGGGAGGGGGTTGAGCGGCGGCGGTGGCGCAAGTTCTGGCCCCTATGCACCTCGGATGTGACGGCAATGGCGGGGCACCGAGGACTCGCGGGCGTCGCCCGGGGCGCTGAGGAGTCGGCGTCGTCGAGAAGGGCGAGGAGATCGGAGAGAAGAAGAGAACGGCGGCGAGAAGACGCGAGGAGTGAGCACGCGTCGGGAGGATTTCCTTAAAAGTAGCAGGAATGGATATGATTGATGACGGTAATAAATAGTGGTGAATTTTGGCCTAATTTACTATCATCATGCATGGAAACGAATCATCAAGAAAAAGAATACTTCCTATTACTACGGTGATAGGAAGCTTCCTAATCTCTGCTACCAAACAGTTTCCACCAAAGCAAGAAAGGAAAGTTATAGACGTGATGCGGAAGGAAGAAAAAGTTATGAAGATTAATTAATTTAGATTTGATACTTAGCGATTGATTGTGATTGATTCTTTTACATAAAGACATTAATAAATAACTTGCATCAGCACGGAAAGTTCTAATCCGTTTAGTTTTTTCGTTCTGTGAGAGGGTGACGCGAAACTAAACCGATGGGGTGGAGGGAGGGGACGAAGATAAACCATTTGAAAGTTGTGGGACTATTCAACCAACTCATCCATTAGGAGTAGAGATTATAATACAGTTTGACCAAAAGGCATTTGAAACTATATCTAACCATGACCGAAACATACTTCAAATGTCTTGAAATATTGCAATGCATTTGAAAAAAAACAGTTGACTAAATTGTAGTCATAATTAAAAAATAACAATTGAATGATGATTGAAAGACATCCCCCCACGCCTCAGCTGTCACAACATCCTCCCGCACCGCAAGCCCCCATCGCAACTACGCGAAGCGGCAATCCCAGCTTCTGGCCTCCGTTTTTGGCTCCGGAGAGCATGTGCTCTCAGATTAAGAGTAAATTTAAAATAAATAGCAAATAAAATTTAGAAGTACACATTTCTTAAATAATGTTCACATGATTTTGTGTGCTACTGAACCGTGTCTTGCAAAGCACTGCGCCGTATGCACAGTGAGTCGCCTCGGGTACTGTGCTGCGTGGGAGGTCAAAGATCAGAGTGAATTCACTTTTTCAGGGGAAAGAGCAGAGTGAATCGGGGAGTACCGCTTTCAGTGGCTATTTCCTCGTCTATTTTGGAGGCGGCGGTCGCGGCCATGGACGATGCGGCGGCGGCTTCCGCATCCAAGAAGCGGAAGCGGGACGAGCCCGAGGCGCAAGATCCCCCGGCGAGCAGGGATGGCGGCGGCGACGAGGGCCTCGACCTCATCAGCCGCCTCCCCGACGAGCTCCTCGGAACCATCATCTCACTGCTCCCCAGAACCAAGGAAGCCGCCCGAACGTCCATCCTGTCCTCCCGTTGGCGCCACATCTGGCGCACCACCTGTCGGAGTAAATGACCACGGGTAGCCTAGCCGGCTCCCTTTGGCCCTTAGAAAAAACAATGGGCTAACCAAACCATGAAGGTCCCAAGACACGGGGCCGCCTTCTTCCGGCCGGCTATCTCACAGGCCGGTTACCGGAAGGCGACCTGGCCATAAACTCTTTTGGAAGATGCCACAATAGGGCCAGCTCCCAAAAGCCGGCTGTGGAAAGGCCGACTCCAAGAAGCCGGCCCAAGAAGATCGACTCCAAGAAGCCGGCCCCTAGCAGGCGGCCATGGGCCGTACCCTAGAAAGTCTGCACCCCCATAACGATGATGGGACACGGCGTGGCTACAGTGGACCCTGCCACCCCCGAATCCCGGAACACGCATGGCTACAGTACGCCGTACGGGACGGCCATCTCCCGTCCGACGTGGCACTATTGCCATGCGGATCATGACACCCTCCACGACGGGCTGCCAGTACGGCCCGTAGGCGGCGGGCCCCTTCGGTTAGAGAGACGCCCGAAGGCGGCCTGGCCTCCCCCAGCCGGCCTAAGGCATGGCCGGCTTCCTATAGCCGCCTTGCTCCCCTCCTCGGGGCACGCACACCATTAAGGAGACAAGACGAGGTAAGGCTACAGCGAGAGCCCGCAAGGCGGCGGCACTGTAGCCATGCTTACCCCGACAAAGCCCTCATCATCAGAGGCGAGGCAACAGTGACCAGCCCCCCGACAAGACCCCCAAGCTGTGGGGCCGGCCTGTTGACCAATGGGCCGGCAGCCGGCGGGACCCACCAATCGGCGGGCCCTAGTAGCCGGCGGACGTAGACGCTGGCGGCTGGGATCCGCGGCCAGCCGGATTACCATTGTATCCCCAGGGTGTAGGCCTATATAAACCCCGGGGACACCCATGGAAAGGGTTGATCTCATAGAGTTTTAGACACCACCATAGGGAGGGAAGAGAGCTAGCCTTGCCCTTCTTCCTCCTCCCACCAAACAGCTCAAGGAGCCTCTTGTAGCTTCTTATCAATCTATTGATCATGCGGAGACCCCGCAAAGCAGGAGTAGGGGTATTATCTCCACGGAGAGCCCCCAACCTGGGTAAGATCCGCCGGCGTGCATGTCTTCGCCTTATCCCGTTTCCAGGCACCGGAGATGTCTTACTGGCTCCCACAATGATAAGCCATCCGTTGGCATATGTCGCACCTACCACCCGACGTTTGGTGCCCACCATGGGGCCAGGTGCACCGTTGTCCAGAGACCTGCTCTGGATGGGAACTCTTTTCCTCCCCAGCGAGTGTAGCCAGCCCGGCACGCCCGATGGTGTTTGCCCCGACGCGCTGCAAAGCGTTGACAACGCCTGCACAACGAGCTGCCTCGTCGATCTTCTTGGCGAGGCTCGCATCTCCGACGATCCCACATCCGACGCGGGCACGGGCTGCCCCGAGAGCCGCCTCGTCAGCCTCCTCAACCAACTCCACGTCTCCGGCAAGCCTACCGCGGACTTGGAGTCGGTCGGCTCCACCGACCCGATGCTTGTCAACTCCGACACGACGTCGCTCGATGCCTTCCCCACCAACGTGATCTTCTTCGATGACCCTCTCCCTCGGGATGACAGTGGCGGCAGCACCGCCACCGAAGTGCTAGTCATCAGCCATGGCGTCACTTCTGACGAGAACGCCCGCGACACCCTACAGGCAACGCTGTACGATCTGTCCGCCCCCATCCCGGTGGACGCTGACGCCGAGACGCTGGAGGCACGCCGCCTTGCTCTCCTTGCGGAGGGCTAGAGGATAGCCTCCATGAGACGCCTCACTGAAGCCCACCAGCGCAAAGTCGACCGCGCCGCCTTCGGCACTCCGCCTCCAGAAGGGCCAAGCCGAGTCGGCGTCGTCAAGAAACGCGGCGCGGCCATTGCCAGCATGATGGGAGCAGACCGCCCGGTCTACGCCATGCCCCTCGAGAATCTACGAGCCGCCTAGTCGATCGTAGACGAGCTAAACGGACTGGGGGCCGACGAGCTCCCCTACATGACCAGACGCATCCAACAGCTAATCGACGCGGCCGCAGAGCGGCACGAAGCCGGCATCAGAGCTGGAAGCCCCCCTCGCCGAGACCGCGGCGCGACGTCGCGCACGCCGACTGCGGGCGGCGCCCGTGCAAGACAAGAGAAGGAGCCGGCTGCTAGCCGCAGCCGGACTCGAATCAGCATCGAGCGCGACGCGGAAGGCCGCCCACGAGGTTTGTAATGACGAGGGGACCCGCCTCCTCCTCAACCTCGCGGGGAGAGATATCCCACCCCGCCGCCTGTCACGCATACGACTCTTAGAGGCCGACTTGGTTGCTGCGAAGGAGTCGGCGAGAATGATGCCCGCCATCGGATCGACCGCCTTGCGCGATCCCTAGCCCTGGAAGAAGATGATGATGTCGGTCCTCCTTGTTTCGCCCCCCACATCTGCGACAAGCCCTTTCCCAAAGGGTTCTCGCTCCCAAGAGACACGCCCAAGTACAACGGCTCCGTGAAGCCGGAAGATTGGTTGATCGACTACTCCACCGCAGTTCGCATAGCGAACGGCAACGCGCGTGAAATATGTCCCCCTGATGCTCCAAGGCACACCATGCACCTGGCTCAATATCCCAAGCCTCACAGCATCAACAGCTGGCTGGACTTCACCGAAGCCTTCATACGCAACTTCACCAGCACCTACAAACGGGCTCCCAAGCCCCGACAGCTCTCCTTGTGCGTACAAGGGCCCAATGAATCAACCCGCGACTACCTCACGCGTTGGGCCGAGCTCCGCAACTCCTGCGAAGGGGTGCACGAGGTCCAGGACATAGAGTACTTCATCGTCGGGTGCAGAGAAGGCACCCTCCTCAAGCACCGACTCCTCTGCAACAAGCCGGCTACCCTCGACGAGCTGCTGATCATAGCGGACAAGTATGCCATGGCCGACTCCTCAATGAAGACTGAGGTCCGGGTAGACGCCTCTGGAAAGGTGCTGGCACCAGCTCCGAAGACGCCGGCTGGAGAATCAAGCCGACGCCCGTATCAAAGCGACCACAAATGCAAGGCCCCTATGCCGCCTTCCACTAGCCGGCAGGAGGCTACGGTCGAAGACGAGCAACTTGAGGGGCGGCCGGCACCCAAGAAGCAAAAGGGCGGCAGGCCGGCTTGGCAGTCGGCTTTCTCCTATGAGCAAACCCCCGATGCCCCCCTGCAAGTTCCACAGCGGCGCGAAGCCATCCAACTGTTGGAAATATGCCCTAGAGGCAATAATAAATTAGTTATTATTATTATATTTCCTTGTTCATGATAATCGTTCATTATCCATGCTATAATTGTATTGATAGGAAACTCAGATACATGTGTGGATACATAGACAACACCATGTCCCTAGTAAGCCTCTAATTGACTAGCTCGTTGATCAATAGATGGTTACGGTTTCCTGACCATGGACATTGGATGTCGTTGATAACGGGATCACATCATTAGGAGAATGATGTGATGGACAAGACCCAATCCTAAGCGTATCACAAAGATCGTGTAGTTCGTATGCTAAATCTTTTCTAAATGTCAAGTATCATTTCCTTAGACCATGAGATTGTGCAACTCCCGGATACCGTAGGAATGCTTTGGGTGCACCAAACGTCACAACGTAACTGGTGGCTATAAAGGTGCACTACGGGTGTCTCCGAAAGTGTCTGTTGGGTTGGCACGGATCGAGACTGGGATTTGTCACTCCGTGTAAATGGAGAGGTATCTCTGGGCCCACTCGGTAGAACATCATCATAATGTGCACAATGTGACCAAGGGTTGATCACGGGATGATGTGTTACGGAACGAGTAAAGAGAGTTTCCGGTAACGAGATTGAACAAGGTATCGGCATACCGACGATCGAATCTCGGGGAAGTGCAATACCGTTAGTCAAAGGGAATTGTATACGGGATTGATCGAATCCTCGACATCGTGGTTCATCCAATGAGATCATCGTGGAACATGTGGGATCCAACATGGGTATCCAGATCGCTCTGTTGGTTATTGACCGGAGAACGTCTCGGTCATGTCTGCATGGTTTCCGAACCCGTAGGGTCTACACACTTAAGGTTCGATGAAACTAGGGTTATAAAGGAAGTTTGTATGTGGTTAACGAATGTTGTTCGGAGTCCCGGATGAGACCCCGGACATCATGAGGAGTTCCGGAATGGTCCGGAGGTAAAGATTTATATATGGGAAGTCCTGTTTTGGTCACCGGAAAAGTTTCGGGTTTTATCGGTAATGTACCGGGACCACCGGGAGGGTCCCGGGGGTCCACCAAGTGGGGCCACCATCCCCGGAGGGCTGCATGGGCCAAGTGTGGGAGGGGACCAGCCCCTGGTGGGCTGGTGCGCCACCCCACAAGGGCCCGGGGCGCCTAGGGTTTGGGGAAGGGGGAGCACCCACCTAACTTGGGGGCAAGTTTCCCCTCTCCCCCCTTGGCCGCCCCTCAGATGGGATCTTGGGCTGGCCGCCGCCCCTAGGGTGGAACCCTAGGTGGGGGCGCAGCCTCCACTCTCCTCCTATATATAGTGTAGGCAAAGGAGCAGCCCAACACACAAAGTTCTTCTCATGTTGGCGCAGCCCTACCTCTCTTTCTCCTCATATCTCGCGGTGCTTGGCGAAGCCCTGCTGGATCACCACGCTCCTCCACCACCACCACGTCGTTGTGCTGCTGGTGGATGGAGTCTTCCCCAACCTCTCCCTCTCTCCTTGCTGGATCAAGGCATGGGAGACGTCACCGGGCTGTACATGTGTTGAACGCGGAGGTGCCGTCCGTTCGGCACTAGGATCTCCGGTGATTTGGATCACGACGAGTACGACTCCTTCAACCCCGTTCTCTCGAATGCTTCCACTTAGCAATCTACAAGGGTATGTAGATGCACTCTCCTTTCCCTCGTTGCTAGTTTCTCCATAGATAGATCTTGGTGATTCGTAGGAAAATTTTGAATTTTTGCTACGTTCCCCAACAGTGGCTTCATGAGCTAGGTCTATTGCATAGATTCTATGCACGAGTAGAACACAAAGTAGTTGTGGGCGTTGATTTTGTTCAATATGCTTACCGTTACTAGTCCAATCTTGTTTCGACGGTATTGTGGGATGAAGCGGCCCGGACTGACCTTACACGTACACTTACGTGAGACAGGTTCCACCGATTGACATGCACTTGTTGCATAAGGTGGCTAGCGGGTGCCAGTCTCTCCCACTTTAGTCGGATCGGATTTGATGAAAAGGGTGCTTATGAAGGGTAAATAGCAATTGAGATATCACGTTGTGGTTTTTGCGTAGGTAAGAAACGTTCTTGCTAGAAACCCATAGCAGCCACGTAAAACATGCAAACAACAATTAGAGGACGTCTAACTTGTTTTTGCAGGGTATGCTATGTGATGTGATATGGCCAAGAAGAATGTGATGAATGATATGTGATGTATGATATTGATCATGTTCTTGTAATAGGAATCATGACTTGCATGTCGATGAGTATGATAACTGGCAGGAGCCATAGGAGTTGTCTTAATTTATTGTATGACCTGCGTGTCATTGAACAAACACCATGTAATTACTTTACTTTATTTCTAACCGGTAGCCATAGTAGTAGAAGTAATAAGTTGGCGAGACAACTTCATGGAGACACGATGATGGAGATCATGATGATGGAGATCATGGTGTCATGCCGGTGACGATGATGATCATGGAGCCCCGAAGATGGAGATCAAGAGGAGCAAAATGATATTGGCCATATCATGTCACTTTTTGATTGCATGTGATGTTTATCATGTTTATGCATCTTATTTGCTTAGAACGACGGTAGTAAATAAGATGATCCCTCATTAAAAATTTCAAATAAAGTGTTCCCCCTAACTGTGCACCGTTGCGAAAGTTCGTCGTTTCGAAGCACCACGTGATGATCGGGTGTGATAGATTCTAACGTCGACATACAACGGGTGTAAGCCAGATTTACACACGCGAGACACTTAGGTTAACTTGACGAGCCTAGCATGTACAGACATGGCCTCTGAACACAAGAGACCGAAAGGTCGAGCATGAGTCGTATAGTACATACGATCAACATGAAGATGTTCACCGATGATGACTAGTCCGTCTCACGTGATTATCGGACACGGCCTAGTTGACTCGGATCATGTAATCACTTAGATGACCAGAGGGATGTCTATCTGAGTGGGAGTTCATTAGATGAACCTAATTATCATGAACAAAGTCAAAAACCCCTTTGCAAATTATGTCATAGCTCGTGTTTTAGTTCTACTATTTTAAATATGTTCCTAGAGAAAATATAGATTAAAGTCGACAGTAGCAATTATGCGGAGAGTAGAAGGCTTATGTCCTTAATGCACCGCTCGGTGTGCTGGACCTCGAACGTGGTATGTGGATGTTGCGAACATCTGACATGCACGTTTTGATGACTACATGATAGTTCGGTAATGTTAAATGGTTTAGAATTGAGGCACCGAAGACATTTTTTGAAACGTCGCGGAACATATGAGATGTTTCAAGGGCTGAAATTGGGATTTCAGGCTCGTACCCACGTCAAGAGGTATAAGACCTCCGACGATTTTCTTAGCCCGCAAACTAAGGGAGAAAAGCTCAATCTTTGAGCTTGTGCTCAGATTGTCTGAGTGCAACAATCACTTGAATTGAGTGGGTGTTGATCTTCCAGATGAGATAGTGATGTTTCTCCAAAGTCATTGCCACCAAGCTGCTAGAGCTTCATGATGAACTATAACATATCAGGGATAGATATGAAGATCCTTGAGGTATTCACGATGTTTGACACCGCGAAAGTAGAAATCAAGAAGGAGCATCAATGGTTGATGGTTGGTGAAACCACTAGTTTCAAGAAGGACAAGGACAAAAAAAGGGGTACTTCATGAAATGGCAAATCAGTTGCTGCTCCAGTGAAGAAACCCAAGGTTGAACCCAAACCCGAGACTAAGTGCTTCTGTAAGAAGAGGAACGGACACTGAAGCTGAACCACCCTAGATACTTGGTAGATAAGAAGGCAGGCAAGGTCGATAGAAGTATATTGGATATACAATATGTTAATGTGTACTTTACTAGTACTCTTAGTAGCACCAGGGTATTAAGATACCGGTTCGGTTGCTAAGTGTTAGTAACTCGAAATAAAAGGCTACAGAATAAACGGAGACTAGCTAAAGGCGAGGTGATGATATGTGTTGGAAGTATTTCCAAGGTTGATGTGATCAAACATCGCACGCTCCCTCTACCATCGGGATCGGTGTTAAACCTAAATAATTGTTATTTGGTGTTTGCGTTGAGCATAGACATGATTGAATTATGTTTGTCGCAATACGGTTATTCATTTAAGGAGAATAATGGTTACTCTATTTATTTGAATAAATACCTTCAATGGTCTTGCACCTAAAAGAATGGTTTATTGAATCTCGATCGTAGTGATACACATGTTCATGCCAAAAGATATAAGATAGTAATGATAGTACCACTTACTTGTGGAACTGCCATGTAAGTCATATTGGTATAAAATGCACGAAGAAGCTCCATGCTGATGGATCTTTGGACTCACTCATTTTTGAAAAGTTTGAGACATGCGAACCATGTCTATTGGTGTATACGCATGAAGAAACTCCATGCAGATGGATCGTTTGGACTCAATTGATTTTGAATCACTTGAGATATGCAAATCATACCACATGGGCAAGATGACTGAAAAGCCTCGTTTTCAGTAAAATGGAACAAGAGAGCAACTTGTTGGAAGTAACACATTTTGATGTGTGTAGTCCAACGAGTGCTGAGGCATGCAGTGAATATCGTTATGTTCTAACTTCACAGGTGATTTGAGTAGATGTTGAGTATATTTACTTGATGAAACACAAGTCTGAATTATTGAATGGTTCAAGTAATTTCAGAGTGAAGTTGAAGATCATCGTGACAAGAGGATAAAATGTCTATGATATGATCATAGAGATGAGTATCTGAGTTACGAGCTTTGGCACACAATTAAGACATTGTGGAAATTGTTTCACAATTAATACCGCCTGGAACACCATAGTGTGATGGTGTGTCCGAACATCATAGTTCCACCATATTGGATATGGTCTGTACCATGATGTCTCTTATCGAACACCACAGTGTGATGGTGTGTCCGATGCCCGTATCAAAGCGACCACAAACGCAAGGCCCCTATGCCGCCTTCCACTAGCTGGCAGGAGGCTACGGTCGAAGACGAGCAACCTGAGGGGCGGCCGACACCCAAGAAGCAAAAGGGCGGCAGGCCGGCTTGGCAGCCGGCTTTCTCCTACGAGCAAACCCTCTATGCCCCTTGCAAGTTCCACAGTGGCGCGAAGCCATCCAACTGTTGGAAATATGCCCTAGAGGCAATAATAAATTAGTTATTATTATTATATTTCCTTGTTCATGATAATCATTTATTATCCATGCTATAATTGTATTGATAGGAAACTCAGATACATGTGTGGATACATAGACAACACCATGTCCCTAGTAAGCCTCTGATTGACTAGCTCGTTGATCAATAGATGGTTACGGTTTCCTGACCATGGACATTGGATGTCGTTGATAACGGGATCACATCATTAGGAGAATGATGTGATGGAAAAGACCCAATCCTAAGCCTAGCACAAAGATCGTGTAGTTCGTACGCTAAAGCTTTTCTAAATGTCAAGTATCATTTCCTTAGACCATGAGATTGTGCAACTCCCGGATACCGTAGGAATGCTTTGGGGGCACCAAACGTTACAACGTAACTGGGTGGCTATAAAGGTGCACTACGGGTGTCTCCGAAAGTGTTTGTTGGGTTGGCACGAATCGAGACTGGGATTTGTCACTCCGTGTAAATGGAGAGGTATCTCTGGGCCCACTCGGTAGGACATCATCATAATGTGCACAATGTGACCTACGCGTTGATCACGGGATGATGTGTTACAGAATGAGTAAAGAGACTTGCCGGTAACGAGATTGAACAAGGTATCGGCATACCGACGATCGAATCTCGGGCAAGTACAATACCCTTAGACAAAGGGAATTGTATACGGGATTGATCGAATCCTCGACATCGTGGTTCATCTGATGCGATCATCGTGGAACATGTGGGAGCCAACATGGGTATCCAGATCCCGCTGTTGGTTATTGACCGGAGAATGTCTCGGTCATGTCTGCATGGTTCCCGAACCCGTAGGGTCTACACACTTAAGGTTCGATGACGCTAGGGTTATAAAGGAAGTTTGTATGTGGTTAACGAATGTTGTTTGGAGTCTCGGATGAGATCCCGGACGTCACGAGGAGTTCCGGAATGGTCCGGAGGTAAATATTTATATATGGGAAGTCCTGTTTTGGTCACCGAAAAAGTTTCGGGTTTTATCGGTAACGTACCGGGACCACCGGGAGGGTCTCGGGGGTCCACCAAGTGGGGCCACCATCCCCGGAGGACTGCATGGGTGAAGTGTGGGAGGGGACCAGCCCCAGGTGGGCTGGTGCGCCCCCCCCACCCACAAAGGCCCAAGGTGCCTAGGGTTTGGGGAAGGGGGCGCACCCACCTAACTTGGGGGGAAAGTTTCCCCTCTCCCCCCTTGGCCGCCCCTCAGATGGGATCTTGGGCTGGCCGCCACCCTAGGGTGGAACCCTAGGTGGGGGCGCAGCCCCCCCTCTCCCCCTATATATAGTGGAGGCAAAGGAGCAGACCAACACACGAAGTTCTTCTCATGTTGGCGCAGCCCTACCTCTCTTTCTCCTCATATCTCGTGGTGCTTGGCGAAGCCCTGCTGGATCACCACGCTCCTCCACCACCACCACGCCGTTGTGCTACTGCTGGATGGAGTCTTCCTCAACCTCTCCCTCTATCCTTGCTGGATCAAGGCGTGGGAGACGTCACCGGGTTGTACATGTGTTGAACGCGGAGGTGCCGTCCGTTCGGCACTAGGATCTCGGGTGATTTGGATCACGACGAGTACGACTCCTTCAACCCCGTTCTCTTGAACGCTTCCGCTTAGCGATCTACAAGGGTATGTAGATGCAATCAACTTCCCCTCGTTGTTTGTTTCTCCATAGATAGATCTTGGTGATTCGTAGGAAAATTTTGAATTTTTGCTACGTTCCCCAACACCAACCACACAACTCGGAAGTGCCATTGGCTCACCCGAATCTCCAAGGGCGAGGGGCTGTTGCGGCCTCCACCTGCAGGCCAGCCGCCTCCTGCCCCACAGCAGCCGGCCACTCGGCCAGCAGTCGGAGCCATCCAAGATGAGTTCCCCGACAAGCACGCCGCCTACGTCGTGTTTACAAGCCAGAAAGAAGATCGGCGCAGCCGGCGCCGACAGCAGCAAGAAGCAACACGGTCGCCTCCAATAACCCCGAGTTTATGCACTGGTCGGAGAATCCCATCAGCTGGAGCCAGGCCGACCACCCAGATGAGATGCCGTCTCCTGGCTCCTCTGCCTTGGTTTTGGACGCCACCCTCGCGACAGAAAGGCGTGCTACCCGTTTCCCCCGCGTGCTGATAGACGGCAGGAGCAGCATCAACATACTGTACCAAGACATCATGGAGAAGCTCAACATCAAGCCGAAGCAACTCATGCCAAGCTGGACTGTGTTCCACGGCATCGTACCCGGCCTATCCTACTCACCAATCGGCAAGATCATGATGGACGTCCTCTTTGGGGGCAAAGATCATTTCCGCCGAGAGGCGATATGGTTTGAGGTAGTAAGATCTAGAGAGCCCATACCACGCATTGCTTGGCCGACCAGCGTTGGCAAAGTTTATGGACGTGCACCACTACGCCTACCTCAAGATGAAGATGCCGAGTTCCAAGGGCATCATCACCATAGCCGGAGACTATAAGAAGTCTTCTGTGTGTGCAGCAGCTAGCAGCCGGCTGGCCGAGTCCCTTGTCATCGCTGAAGAGAAGAAGATGCTGAATCGAGTTGTGGCCATGGCTGGCAAGCAGCCGGCCCTGCCCCTGACCCCAAAGAATGTGAAGCTCAAGGTTCTTTCCAGCCGGCCAAAGAGACAAAGAAGATACCCCTGGACCCGGAGCACCCGGAGAGGTACGCCTTTGTAGGCTCCGGCCTCGACAGCAAATAGGAAGGCGAGCTCGTCGATTTCCTCCGTGAGAATCTGGACATCTTCGCATGGTCTCCCAAAGACATGCCGGGCGTCCCGACAGATTTCGCCGAGCACAAGTTACACGTCTGATCTGATGCCAAGCTGGTCAGGCAGCCCTTGCACCGCCTGTTAGAAGAGAAGAGAAGAGTAGTTGGAGAGGAAATAGCCCGGCTTCTGGCAGCCGGCTTCATTATGGAGGTGTTCTTTCCTGAATGGCTTGCCAACCCAGTCCTTGTTTTAAAGAAGAACAAGCAGTGGCGCATGTGCATTGACTACACCAGCGTCAACAAAGCCTGCCCTAAAGATCCTTTTGCTCTGCCAAGGATTGATCAAGTGATAGACTCCACAGCCGATGCGAGCTGTTGAGTTTTTTGGATGCTTACTCAGGCTACCACCAGATAAAGTTGGACCCAGCTGATCGCCTGAAGACCGCCTTCATCACCCCGTTCGGAGCTTTCTGTTACCTGACCATGACATTCGGCTTGAGAAATGCCGGTGCCACTTTTCAGTGTTGCATGCAGAAATGCCTCCTCAAGCAACTCGGCAGAAATGCCCACGTCTACGTAGACGATGTTGTGGTGAAGACGGAGAAACGCGGCACCTTGCTGGAAGACCTCAAGGAAACCTTTGAGAATTTGTGTCGGTTTCAGATCAAGCTCAACCCCGAGAAGTGTGTGTTCGGGGTACCAGCCGGCCAGCTTCTAGGCTTCCTGGTCTCCGAACGCGGCATCGAATGCAACCCAGTGAAGATCAAGGCCATAGAGAGAATGAAGATCCCTACCAAGCTGCGAGATGTCCAAAAGTTCACCGGATGCCTGACATCTTTAAATCGCTTCATCAGCCGGCTCGGAGAGAAGGCCCTCCCCGTCTACCGACTCATGAAGAAGTCCACTCACTTTGAGTGGAATGACCAGCCAGACCAAGCTTTCCACGAGCTGAAGAAGAGCTGTCCACACCGCCTGTCCTGGCGGCCCCAACTGAGAAAGAGCCCATGTTCCTCTACATTGCCGCCACCAGCCGGGTGGTCAGCACAGTTATCGTGGTCCAGCGTCCAGAAGAAGGCCGAGCTCAGCTAGTCCAGAGGCCGGTATATTACTTGAGCGAAGTACTGTCCACCTCAAAGCAGAACTACCCGCACTATAAGAAAATGTGTTATGGTGTGTACTTCGCCTCCAAGAAACTCAAGCCCTAGTTTCAAGAACATCCCATCCCATCCCCGCTCGCTGAGATCATAGGCAGCCGGGATGCATCCGGCCGAGTGGCGAAATGGGCCATTGCGCTGGCTCCTTACACAATCTACTATCAGCCCCGCACCGCCATCAAGTCCCAAGCATTGGCCGATTTCCTCGTCGACTGGGCCGAGACCCAGTACCTGCCACCGGCCCCCGACTCCACTCATTGGCGGATGCACTTTGACGGATCCAAGATGCGCACCGGCTTGGGAGCCGGCATCGTCCTCACCTCTCCCAAAGGTGACAAACTCAGATACACATTGCAAATCCACTTTGCCGCCTCCAACAATCCGACCGAGTATGAGGCGCTCATACACGGGCTCCGGCAAGCCAAGGAACTCGGCATCCGCCGGATCCTGTGTTATGGTGACTCAGACTTGGTGGTACAACAATCATCCGGCGACTGGGACGCCAAGGACACTAACATGGCAAGCTACCGCTTTCTTGTTCAGCAGATCAGCGGATATTTTGAGGGGTGCGAGTTCCTCCACGTGCCACGGGCCGACAACGAGCAAGCAGATGCCCTATCATGAATAGGCTCCACCCGGCAAGCTATACCAACTGGCGTCGCCCTCCAATGCCTCCTCAAACCGTCTGTCAAGCAGTCTCTGGAATCCAGTTCCATCTTCGTGCCGCCTGACCCCGACACAGTCGGATCCGACTTCGGGGACCAGACAGGTGGCTCGGGGACTGCTGCAGCCGGCTCGGGGACTGCCATAGTTGAACCCGGCCCGGGGACTACTGCAGCCAGCCCAGGGACTGCAACAACACAGCAGGCGGCGGCCGACTCCAAATCGTCACAACCCAGCCCGCCCACCCTGGTTGCAGTAGCCGTTTTGGCAATTGAAGAAGTCACAGCTCCATCATGGGCCCAGCCCATCCTCCATTTCCTGATAAACGGAGAGCTGCCGACTGACGAGACCTCGGTAAGACAAGTCCAACGGCGAGCTGGAGCATACACAATAATGAACCGAGAGCTTGTTAGGCGCAGTGTTACCGGAGTCTTCCAGCGCTTCGTCGAGCCAGAGAAAGGCATAGCAATCCCTGAAGACATCCACCAAGGCGAATGCGGCCACCATGCTGCCTCCAGGGCACTCGTCGCCAAGGCTTTCTGCCATGGATTCTTCTGGCCGACTGCTTTGGAGGATGCCAAGGAATTAGTCAAACACTGCAAAGGGTGTCAAATATTCGGCTCCAAGCAACACCTGCCGGCTTCTGCACTCAAGAACATCCCCATCACTTGGCCCTTTGCTGTCTGGGGGCCGGACATGGTCGGCCCATTCAAGACGGCGCGCGGCGGCATGACACATCTGCTTGTCGCCATGGACAAATTTACCAAGTGGATTGAAGCAAAGCCGATCAACAAACTGAATGGGCCGACTGCCGTGACATTCATTGCAGACATTACAACCTCGTATGGAGTACCACACAGCATCATCACCGACAACAGCATGAATTTCTCCAAGGGAGCACTGGCACGTTTCTATGCAACACAGGGCATCCGACTGGACTTAGAGTCCGTTGCCCACCCGCAGTCAAATGGCCAAGTTGAGCGAGCAAACGGCCTCATCCTCTCCGGCATCAAGCCCCGACTGGTCATGCCACTGGAGCGTTCGGCCGGCTGCTGGCTCGACGAGCTGCCGGCCGTCCTCTGGAGTCTGCGCACTACCCCAAACAAGTCAACCGGCTTCACCCCCTTCTTCCTTGTATATGGTGCCGAGGCAGTCATCCCAACTGACATCGAGTTCGACTCACCTCGGGTCACCATGTACACGGAGGCGGAGGCTAAGGAAGCACGAGAAGACGGCATCGACTTGCTGGAAGAAAGCCGGCTGTTAGCCCTTAGCCGGTCCGCCATCTACCAGCAGGGTCTATGCCGTTACCATAGTCGGAGGGTCAAGCCAAGAGCTTTCCAAGAGGGCGATCTTGTGCTCCGGCTGATCCGGCTGATACAGCGAACAGCCGGCCAGCACAAGCTCTCGGCCCCTTGGGAAGGCCCCTTCATCATTAGCCAGGCTCTAGGAAACGACTCCTACTACCTAATCGACGTGTAGAAGCCGAAGGCATGCAAGAGAGACGATTCCGACAAGGAGTCGGAGCGTCCATGGAACGCCAATCTTCTTCGAAGATTTTACAGTTGAAATGCAGTATGTATCACGCTACCTTTTGTATTAAGTATGAGACAATGGGCTCCCCGAGGAGTTCTCGGGGACTATCCTCTTTTATCTATGTATGCCGAGTATCATACCCATGGTTATGCCACTACATTTGTTCTTTCGTCCGGCACCGGGTTCGACTAAGTCGGTCCAGGGACTTGCCGCCTTGGGTTATGTACAAGTTCTACCTGTAGTCAAACAAGTAATGTGCCGGCACCCAAGCCCTCTCTTGTGAAAGTCACAGCTCGAAGAATCGGCTGCCCGACTAGCAAGAGCCTAAGGCGGAAAAGGAGGCCCACATGAAAAACAGCTAAGGACTAACGAACTTACATAACACGCCGGTTCCCCCCTCGCCAAGTGGCTGTCGAAGCAGCTGGCTGGCCGGCTTCCTTTCTTACTCTGCTACAATCTAAGAAAGCTTGAGTACTTGCCTTCCCATACGGCCGAACTCCTTACCCGGCCACAGACTACAGAGCAGCTGCCCGGCTGGGAAGGCGGCAACCAAGGGAAGGCGGCAAAGGAAAAAAGACAAAAGATAAAAAGCAAGTAGGAATGGAAGCCAAGCACATGCATAATAATATTTACACAAAAGGCCTTCGAGAGGACGACATTCAACAAAGTTTGGATACACCCCCAGTGGGTGGAATTGCACAAAGTTAATAAAGCTGTTCAAAGAGTGACAAGCAGGAAAGTAAAGACAAAGAATCAAGCCAAGGGAGCGTCCTGGGCGTCAAGTAGATTTGTGGAGACGGCGGTGTCGGCTGGAGGAGTGGCCGGCTGGCGAGTCTCGGCCTGATCGTCGCCTGTGGCAGGTGGAGCATTTGCACGCGCCTCGTTGCTAGAGGCACGGTCAGGCTGAGGCTGGCTGGCTGCTTCGCCATCTGGCACAGCGTCTTCGCCGTCTTCCTCCTCCTCCTCTTCACCCTCGTCGCTGGAGTCGATCTCCTCCGCCGAGTCTTCACCGTCGGTCGGGTTCAGCCTGAACCATTCCACCGGCTACGCGACGCCGTCTTCGTTTACCTCAGGAGCAAAGGCGCTGGTATCGGTGAAGTCGGCGATCGCCGAGGCGCGCTGGATGATAGCCGGCCGCACCGCCTCTAGCTCCTCGTCAGCCTCCTGCAGCCAGGTGCGCAGCTGGTCCACGTTCAACCTAGGGTACCAAGCCCGGACGAACTCTAGCGCCCGTCGGGCGCCGGACCGAGCTGCTGAAGCCTTCCAGGCCTCGAGGCGGCCGACTGCCACGTCCAGCCAGTCGGCAGTACGGCTGGGGGTGCGAGGAATTACTTCACCGGGCCAAAGGGCGGCCAGCACCTGTGCTCCGGCATGCTGAAGCCGGCGGAGCATGCGGTAGGCTGGCTGGAGGCGGGCTTGGATCGCCAGAACCTGCTCCTCAAGTGACCGGTTGGCGTCTGGTGCAATCTCAACCCTAGCCTGCCGCCGGGCCTCACGGTGACCTTAGATGGCTTGGTTGGCGGCGACGGAGTAGCCAGGAAAGTACTCTTCACAAAGAAGAAAGAAACAGAACAAGTCAGGAGATAAACCGGTTTGCAAAGACAAGCAAAGGAATGAAGAAGAGGGCGGCCTACCGTCAACCAAATCCTCGACCCGGCCATAGCCTTTGCTCAGAGCTTGCCTTGCCTCGGCCGAGCTCGCCGCCTCGGTTTCATATTCAGCTTTGTGGGCGGCCTCGCTGTCCTGCGCCGCCTTCAGGGCCGCCTTGTGGCTTTCCTCCTGGTCAGCCAGTTTCTTGGCCAGGCGGTCACGCTCCTGAGTCAAGGCGCTGAACTCGCCCTCCCTGGTGTGAAGGGCGGTCTGGGCCACGCCCAGCTGCTCCCTCAGGTCGGCATTGGCTCCTGCCAACATGAAGAAGAAGAAATTAAGAAAAAAGACGGCAAGAAAGATCCGACCCGACTGCTCAGCAATCGTCCCGAATCTTGGGGACTACACCCCGTGGGTGCGCTGACGCGCCCCCACATGAGATAAAATGACAAAGCACTCACGCCGGCTCTCCGACAGATCGGTGGCCTTCTGGTTCACCTCCCAGACCTGGGAGTTAAAGGTAGCGGCGTGGAGGTTGTCATAATCCTGCAAACAGGACGAAGGTGCGAGCAAGAACAAGTCATTAAAACAAAGTCTTCGAAGAAGTTCCAAGCCGCCTGCTTAGCAGCCGACTCGAAACTCGGGGACTACACCCAGTGGGTGCACTGACGCGCCCCCACGGAAGAAATCAAGAGCAAGAAAACTAACCCGAACGTCCACCCGTGTCACGAGAAACTCTTGGGTGCACTTCTTCAGCGCGGTGGCCTGAGCCTGAAGCCGGCTACGGACATCTTGCACCGCCAGGTTCAACGCGCTTGTCCTTCCGCCCGGCGTCCACCCTGGCGAGCTGACGGTGGCCGACTCGAGATCGGCCGACAACGAGCTAGAGTCGGCGGCCCCTGCGGATCCGGCTCTGAAGTCGCCCTCCCCGCACGCCGACGAGTCGGCGACAAGACCACAAGATCTGCCCTTGCAGTTGGCTCTCCTCCAGCCGGCTGCTTAGGTGGCACCTCGGGCTGGCCGCCTTGACTGGTCCCGGCCGACGGAGGCGGCACCACTTTTCCCTCTTGGACGACTACGTCGCCCCCTCCCTCTCCATCACCGAAGGGTCGCGGCCGATTTCCTCCGCCGGGGGCACCGGGATATCAGGGGCCACGGAGCGGAGGGGGATGACGAGTTGCGGAGGCTGGCTGCGCAGGGCCTCCGCGGCCCTCTCTGTGGCCTTGGCCTCCGCCTGGCCCCTGGCCGCCGCGTCGGCTTGCGCCTTGGTTGACTCCGCCGTCGTCTCTCGGGCCGACTCGGTGGCGGCTGACCTCCGCTCCTACGCCTCCCGTTCCTCCCGCACCTCCCGCGCGTTCCGCTCAGTCGCCGCCTGGAGCTTGGCGCGGGGGTCTATGCGGCGGGAACCCGCAGATCCTCCCGCCCCGCCGACTATTGAGACGGTGGTAGTCCGCTCAAGAGAGAGCGGGGCCCTGGTTGATGAAATGGAGAAAGGACTTAGAAGAGCATCGACTAAAGAAAGAAAGAAAAGCGCGTAAGGACCAGTACTTACGCCGAAACCGCCTGTGGCTGCTTCACCATTTTGCGGAAGCGGGCCTCCTTCGCGGCTACCTCGTCCCGCTTGGTCGCCGCCGCGGATCCCTTGGGCTTCTTCGGCCGGCCGCCGAAGAGAGTCGGCGCCACCCGATGCTTCTGCACACCGCCTCGTGCGGTCGGCCCGCCGGACGGGCTGGCGCCTTGGGGGTCGATCGCCGGCTGGCAGGGCGGAATGGGCTCGACCTCGTCATCGTCGGGCCAGTCGTCAAAGCCGGCCGTGAACCCGGAGACTCCTGTCTCGCCGCCTCCCCCTACGGCGTCGTCGTCTAGGGCAGCCGCCCCCAAGTCGGGGTCGTCAAGGTCGTCCACCATGCGGTCAGGGGCGAACTCGCGCTGCAGCCCCGCGGTCCCGGCCGAAGGATGAAGAAGGGGATTCTGATTGAAGACAAGACGACTAGTCAGAAGCCGGCCAAAAATAACCCGGCAAGAAGAAAAAGAAGAAAGGAAAGAAAGGCTTACCATGGGCGGGGGGTTGGCACGAGAGTACGGTTCCTTGCCATACCACCACTCCTCGGTGAGCTTGCAGTTGGCGATGTAGTTCACCATGTAAGACACCTCATCGTGAGGCATCTCTCTGGTGCTGAGCCGGCTTGGGTCGAAGCGTTGGCTCATCTGACAGATCAGATGAGGGCGGCCTTGGAGCGCGAGTACCCGGCACTCGACGAAGGCGGCTATAAGGTTGGGCCCGGTCAGGTGCTCCGACTGGATTAGCACCCGAAGCCGGGCAACGGCACCAGCTCCAGCCGGCGTCCGCGACTTGGCCCGGAAGGACCATGAAGGCTGCCTCACAGGCGGCGGGCCGGCTACTTAAGCCGGCAAATTGACGTAGTCACCATTCGCGGCGACGTTCTTCACATAAAAATAAAACTTTTGCCAGAGCTTCACCGACTGGATCAGCATGACAGGAGGGAACGGGTTGTCGGCGGTGGACCTCCGAATGGCGATGAAGGCGCCGCATGGAGCCAGCACGCCTGCGACGATCGTGCGGAGCTTGGATTGGAAAAACTCCCCCCAGAGCTCGATGGTGGGGTGGACGCCGAGCAAACCTTCGCACAAAGTGACGAAGGCCAACAGCAGCACCACCGTGTTGGGGGTGAGGTGGTGCGGCTGAAGATAATAGAAGTCAAGAAACGCGCGGAAGAAGCCGCTCGCAGGAAGGCTGACGCCGCGCAGGCAATGCGATTAGAAAATCACTCGCTCGCCCTCCTCCGGCGCCGGCGAAATTTCCCTCACCAACGCGAGAGGACCCGCACAAGATCTTCGCCCAACAACCGCCGCGTCTTGCGGAGAAAATCGATGTGGTCGTCGCGGATGTTGGAGCCGTCCCAGGAGCTCGACATCGGAGCCATGATGGTGCTGGGGCGACGGAGAGCGTGGTGACGGAGAGCGCGGCGATGGAAAGCGCGCGGCGCGGAGGTAGTGAGTTTGCGACGCGCTAGGAAGAAGAAAGAGTGGCGGAACGGAAGCGCTGCGGAGAGCTGCTGCTGCGAAGAAGAAAAGGGAGGTGGTGGAGTGAGGGCGAGCGTGCGAACGACTGCCGTTCCCCCTCCCCGGCCCTACTCGCGCGGTGAAGCCGAGGAGGCGAGGCACGAGGGGCGTGGGATTAGCTGCGCCCATTCCCCCACGACCCGCGATTATCGCGCCATCATGACGAGTGGGACCCGCCACCGGAAGACGTGCGGTCGGTTCGGTGCGGTCGGTTCGGGCCGAGGCATGGAAGTGGCGGGCCCCAGCCTGCGGTGGCGTCCCGTCGCGCGCGTGGGCTGGCAGGCCCTTCCAGCCAAAGGGTGCCACATGGCGCGCGGTTGGCGGGAGGTCAGCCTGCCACCTGGCTAGCGCGCCAGCTGGTTCCCGCCTTCAGATTTCAAGGAGACTTCACCGAGAAGGCACGCATAAGAGAAGCCGGCTCCTAGCTGCCGGCTCTTCGGGATAGGAAGCTGGCCGAGCTTCTCGATTCCCCCTTCAGTCGCGAAGCCCAACCAGCTTCGGGACTACTGTCGGAGTAAATGACCACGGGTAGCCTAGCCGGCTCCCTTTGGCCCTTAGAAAAAGCAATGGGCTAACCAAACTATGAAGGGCCCACGACACGGGGCCGCCTTCTTCCAACCGGCTATCTCACAGGCCGGCTACCGGAAGGCGGCCCGGCCATAAACTCTTTTGGAAGACGCCACAATAGGGCCGGCTCCCAAAAGCCGGCCGAGGAAAGACCGACTCCAAGAAGCCGGCCCAAGAAGAACGACTCCAAGAAGCCGGCCCCTGGCAGGCGGCCATGGGCCGTACCCTAGAAAGTCTGCACCCCCATAACGATGATGGGACAGGGCATGGCTATAGTGGACCCTGCCACCGCCCAATCCCGGAACACGCATGGCTACAGTACGCCGTACGGGACGGCCATCCCCCGTCCGGCGTGGCACTGTTGCCATGCGGATCATGACACCCTCCATGATGGGCTACCAGTACGGCCCGTAGGCGGTGGGCCACTTCGGTCAGAGAGACGCCCGAAGGCGGCCTGGCCTCCCCGAGCCGGCCTAAGGCATGGTCGGCTTGCTCCCCTCCTCAGTGCGTGCACACCATTAAGGATACAAGACAAGGTAAGGCTACAGTGAGAGCCCGCAAGGCGGCGGCATTGTAGCCATGCTCACCCTAACAAAGCCCTCGTCATTAGAGGCGAGGCAATAGTGACCAGCCCCCGACAAGACCCCCAAGCGGTGGGGCCGGCCTGTCGACCAATGGGCCGGCAGCCGGCGGGACCCACCAGTCGGCGGGCCCCAGTAGCCGGCGGAGAAGCCGGCGGACATAGACGCTGACAGTTGGGACCCCCGGGGGGTAGGCCTATATAAACCCCCCGGGACACCCATCCAAAGGGTTGATCTCATAGAGTTTTAGACACCACCATAGG
Organism: Triticum aestivum; assembly: GCF_018294505.1. NCBI lineage: Eukaryota > Viridiplantae > Streptophyta > Magnoliopsida > Poales > Poaceae > Triticum > Triticum aestivum. Next base: position 540,456,407 of record NC_057807.1, on the reverse strand, counting down.
GAGGGAAGAGAGCTAGCCTTGCCCTTCTTCCTCCTCCCACCGAACAGCTCAAGGAGCCCCTTGTAGCTTCTTATCAATCTAGTGATCATGCGGAGACCCCGCAAAGCAGGAGTAGGGGTATTATCTCCACGGAGAGCCCCCAACCTGGGTAAGATCCGCCGGCGTGCATGTCTTCGCCTTATCCCGTTTCCAGGCACCGGCGATGTCTTACTAGCTCCCACAATGATAAGCCATCCATTGGCATATGTCGCACCTACCACCCGACACCATCCCACTAAACCTCGTCGCCAGAGGACTCTCCAGACAAGAAAGCAACCGCATCACCATCGTCTCCAAGATCCTCGCCGCGCACCCTGGCCCCGCTAGCCGCCTCGCACTCTACACCATCCGCCTCAGCCGCGAACGCTACGCCAAGTTCGACGGCTGGTTCCGGTCCCCTTCCCTTGATGGCCTCGAGGAGCTCGGCTTCACCTCCTCCGGTGACGCCTACTCCCACACACCGTGCCTGCTACCACCTTCCGTGCTCCGATTCGCGCCCACCCAAGACTAAGGCTGCCCCCGTGCTTGTTCTTCCTCGGCTGAAGCAGCTCAGTTTGTACAAAGTCACCATGTCGGAGGCGTCCATCCACCGCCTGCTCGCAGCCTGCATTGTGCTCGAGCGCCTTGAGATTCAGAACCTCCGCGGACTCAGCACCGTCCGAATCGTTTCACCGACTCGCCGGAGTATTGATGTCTCTGTATATTCCCACCACGCAGCAGATTGGTGTCTCAGGAGTTGTCATTGGGGATGCACCTCGCCTTGAGCGATTCACCTCACGTGGCCCAAAGACAATCAGGGTCATCGTGGCGCTGAAATCTCACAGTGCTGATTTCCCTGAGATTAATGCTACCCCTGCACTTCTTCTCCCTCGGCTGAAGTAGCTCAATTTGGACGGTGTCGTCATCTCCAAGGCGGACATCCACCGCCTTCTCGCAAGCTGCATTGTGCTCGAGGCCCTTGACCTTCACAACATCTGCGGGCTCAGCACTGTCCGGATCTTCTCACCGACTCTTCGGAGTATTGGTGTCTCTGTATATTCCACCTTCGAAGCAGATGTGTTTCAGGAGCTTGTCATTGAGGATGCACCATGCCTTGAGAGATTGATTCCATCTAGAAATGGCCCAAGGACGATCAGGGTCATCGCAGCGCCGAAACTGACGGTGCTGGGCTATGTGTCTAAAAAAATCTTCAAACTTGAGATTGGAACGGCAGTTGTTAAGGTATAACCAATCTTCTTCTTGGAACATACATTTGGGTTATTTCCTCATGTATTTACCCTTTTTCTCCAGGAAATGATCCCGATCAACTTCACCCTGCCGGTGCGCGTAGTGAAGATCTTGGCTGTCGAATCTATTGGTCCTAATCTGGATGTAGTAGTTGGATTACTTAGATGCTTTCCCTGCATCGAGAAGATATACATCCAGGTGAAATCCTAGCTTCTTGTTAAATGTTAATAACTCCAGCAAAAAATGTAAAATGGCATGGTGTTAAACATGTTCAAAGAGGTTTTCATCTTTGATCAATCATATATCTCTCTGGGTGCCTAGCTTGGACGACAGAAATAATATTTGGTTAAATTAAGATTCACAATAAAGTTTTATTCGTTTCCCAAGTTTACGTTGAGAAATCTAGTGGTCAAAGTTGCATGTTGGAAATTTTGAAGGTAATAAAAGGGAGCCTTCTAGGGGATTATTATGTTCAATAATCCTGAATTTACACATCATGCAAGTCATCCTGATGTTAATAGATGCCATCTATGAAGAGGTTAATTCTTTCTATACTTATTTGTTTCTCTTCTTTTGCAGTCATTGCTTAGGAAGGATATGAAAAATGTGTGGCAACATGATATGCTCGATCCAATTGAATGCCTTGTTCGCCATCTTGGAAGAATTGTACTGGAGGGATATGTAGGCATGAGACCCGACGTTAACTTCGCCAAGTTCTTTGTTCTAAATGCAAGGGTGATCAAGGTGATGACATCCTCCCTCTCTGATGACCGCAATGAGGAATGGATGGCTAATCAACACAGGCGGCTGCAGCTAGATAACAGAGCCTCTAGAAATGCTCGATTTGATTTTAAAAGAGTTAATGGTAACCGTAACATGCACATCCATGATATGAGGATGCCTGATCGCTTTGATAGCTAAATACGTCGATCCTGCTCAGGGCTGCTGCACGGGGCAGTGATCTTCCTCTATTTATTTTCTTGTCTTTGGGGTTTGAGTGAGGAGGGCATCATTGACTGTAAGGTGTCATTTTAAATTCTCTTATGTTCTGTGTGTTTGAGTGAGGAGTACCTTGCACTGTAAGCTGTCCATTCAGCACCTCTGTATCGTGTGACCATTTTGGGGCCTTCTTAAGACGTAATGCCTTTTGTCTAAGAAAATGTTGTTGATCGGTTTGATTCCGAGATACTCTGTTTACTTTGTCATATATTTCTTTCCAAACATTCTAAGAATTTTGTTTACACAACCTTTTGTTCTTATGGAAACCTTGGTGCTACCGTGTACTGTATGCTGACTGAAAACTGAAAGAGCAGCTCATCTTTGCAAGTTGCCACGTTTTTTGTCAGCATACTTGAGGTGGAGGTGTAAAACCCTTGCAGACAAATTTCCTGGAGCTCGGGGAATCATTTTGAACAGAAGAGGGAGCTTAACTATCACTGAGAAATCATTTTAAGCTAGCATGTAAATGGGATCTAAAATATGTTTGTTGTGTGAAATGTTGTTCCGAAACTTCAGCAGCAAACTGATATAAACACAGAACAAATAGTATATTTGGTGAAGTTCTATTGTGTCCCCGCCTCCCTAGCGTGTCCAGGCTCCCCCACACCTCCCCTAGGTTTGTTTTCGATTAGTGGGATTTCGGATGTCCGGACCTTCAACAAGGGCGCGTCAACATTATATGATCAAGCTAGAGTTGAGACCATGAAATGGGCAACACCGCCATTGCAACATTATCTGATCAAGCTAGAAGTGTCTGATCAAGCTAGAGTTGAGATGATGAAATGGCCAACGACGCCATTGCGTTGTTCCAGTGAGAGATTGGGATCCGCTAGTCGTAGGACAACCGCTACTGGCGAGCTTGACGATAAAGGGTTTCCCCCCGCTTTATATTATAAAGCATCCAACCGATACATCCAACTCGCGGGGGCCGTAGCACAATAAAGCCCAAAAGAAAAAAAATAGAGAAAGAAAAGAGAAACAAATTCCGACACCGGCAGATCAACTAAGCGATGAAGACCGGCAACCCTGCACCCTCCAGAGAAGTACCACCACGTTCCTAGCATTCCGAAGGGTCACATACCAAGCAACACCTTCAAAAAGGAATGCGATGGCACCACCGCTGTTGCCTGAACGAGTCTAAGGGTTTCCCCCGGTACGCGGAGGCAGTGAGGAAGGGGTATACCCGACACCCTTCAAGAAGGTTCGGCGGCGCCTATGGGCGTCACCGCGTCCGAGCCAGACGAGCCGCCAGGGATTTCTCCTGACCCAAACAACCACCACCACCCTGGACTCTCCGCAATGCACCACCCAATCTGCCGCCCACCAACCTGTGCCACCATGGTCACCAAATCAACATCACCGTCTCACTGGGGTGCCAACACGAGACCTGGGGGCAGGGAAAGGAGATAACGGCCACGTGGGCTATTGGAAATATGCCCTAGAGGCAATAATAAATTAGTTATTATTATTATATTTCCTTGTTCATGATAATCATTTATTATCCATGCTATAATTGTATTGATAGGAAACTCAGATACATGTGTGGGTACATAGACAACACCATGTCCCTAGTAAGCCTCTAGTTGACTAGCTCGTTGATCAATAGATGGTTATGGTTTCCTGACCATGGACATTGGTTGTCGTTGATAACGGGATCACATCATTAGGAGAATGATGTGATGGACAAGACCCAATCCTAAGACTAGCAAAAAGATCGTGTAGTTCGTATGCTAAAGCTTTTCTAATGTCAAGTATAATTTCCTTAGACCATGAGATTGTGCAACTCCCGGATACCGTAGGAATTCTTTGGGTGTACCAAACGTCACAACGTAACTAGGTGGCTATAAAGGTGCACTACGGGTATCTCCAAAAGTGTCTATTGGGTTGGCACGAATCGAGACTGGGATTTGTCACTCCGTGTAACCACTCGGTAGGACATCATCATAATGTGCACAATGTGACCAAGGGGTTGATCACAGGATGATGTGTTACGGAACGAGTAAAGAGACTTGCCGGTAACGAGATTGAACAAGGTATCGGCGTACCGACAATTGAATCTCGGGAAGTACAATACCACTAGACAAAGGGAATTGTATACGGGATCGATTGAGTCCTTGACATCGTGGTTCATCTGATGAGATCATTGTGCAACATGTGGGAGCCAACATGGGTATCTAGATCCCGCTGTTGGTTATTGACCGGAGAACGTCTCGGTCATGTCTGCATGGTTCCCGAACCCGTAGGGTCTACACACTTAAGGTTCGATGACGCTAGGGTTATAGGGAATAGATATACGTGGTTACCGAATGTTGTTTGGAGTCCTGGATGAGATCTCGGATGTCACGAGGAGTTCCGGAATGGTCCGGAGGTAAAGATTTATATATGGGAAGTCCTGTTTCGGTCACCGGAAAAGTTTCGGGTGTTATCGGTAACGTACCGGGACCACCGGGAGGGTCCCGAGGGTCCACCATGTGGGGCCACCGGCCCCAGAGGGCTGCATGGGCCAAGTGTGGGAGGGGACCAGCCCCAGGTGGGCTCGTGCGCCCCCCCACAGTGGCCCAAGGCGCCTAGGGTTTGGGGAGAAGGCGCCTCCACCTTACTTGGGGGGCAAGTTTCCCCTCTCCCCCCCCTTGGCCGCCACCCTAGATGGATTTTGGGGCTGCCGCACCCCTTGGGGGGGGCCCTAAAGGGGGCGCAACCCCCTCCCTCTCCCCTATATATACTTGAGGTATTTGGGGCTGCAAACACAAGAGTTTCCACCTCTCCCTGGCGCGGCCCTACCTCTCTTTCTCCTCCTCTCCCGCGGTGCTTGGCGAAGCCCTGCGGGATTGCCACGCTCCTCCATCACCACCATGCCGTTGTGCTGCTGCTGGACAGAGTCTTCCTCAACCTCTCCCTCTCTCCTTGCTGGATCAAGGCATGGGAGACGTCACCGGGCTGCACGTGTGTTGAACGCGGAGGTGCCGTCCGTTCGGCACTAGGATCTCCGGTGATTTGGATCACGACGAGTACGACTCCTTCAACCCCGTTCTCTTGAACGCTTCCGCTTAGCGATCTACAAGGGTATGTATATGCACTCTCCTCTCTCTCGTTGCTACTCTCTCCATAGATAGATCTTGGTGACTCATAGGAAAATTTTGAATTTCTGCTACGTTCCCCAATAGTGGCATCATGAGGTAGGTCTATTGCGTAGATTCTATGCACGAGTAGAACACAAAGTAGTTGTGGGTGTTGATTTTGTTCAATATGCTTACCGTTACTAGTCCAATCTTGTTTCGACGGTATTGTGGGATGAAGCGGCCCGGACCAACCTTACACGTACACTTACGTGAGGCAGGTTCCACCGACTGACATGCACTTGTTGCATAAGGTGGCTAGTGGGTGCCAGTCTCTCCCACTTTAGTCGGATCGGATTCGATGAAAAGGGTCATTATGAAGGGTAAATAGCAATTGGCATATCACGTTGTGGTTCTTGCATAGGTAAGAAATGTTCTTGCTAGAAACCCATAGTAGCCACGTAAAACATGCAAAGAACAATTAGAGGACGTGTAACTTGTTTTTACAGGGTATGCTATGTGATGTGATATGGCCAAGAAGAATGTGATGAATGATATGTGATGTATGAGATTGATCATGTTCTTGTAATAGGAATCACGACTTGCATGTCGATGAGTATGACAACCAGCAGGAGCCATAGGAGTTGTCTTAATTTATTGTATGACCTGCGTGTCATTGAACAACGCCATGTAATTACTTGACTTTATTGCTAACCGGTACCATAGTAGTAGAAGTAATAGTTGGTGAGACAACTTCATGAAGACACGATGATGGAGATCATGATGATGGAGATCATGGTGTCATGCCGGTGACGATGATGATCGTGGAGCCCCGAAGATGGAGATCAAAAGGAGCAAAATGATATTGGCCATATCATGTCATTTTTGATTGCATGTGATGTTTATCATGTTTATGCATCTTATTTGCTTAGAACGACGGTAGTAAATAAGATGATCCCTCATTAAAATTTCAAGAAAGTGTTCCCCCTAACTGTGCACCATTGTGAAAGTTCGTCGTTTCGAAGCACCATGTGATGATCGGGTGTGATAGATTCTAATGTTCACATACAACGGGTGTAAGCCAGATTTACACACGTGAAACACTTAGGTTGACTTGACGAGCCTAGCATGTACAGACATGGCCTCGGAACACAAGAGACCGAAAGGTCGAGCATGAGTCGTATGGTTGATACGATCAACATGAAGTTGTTCACCGATGATGACTAGTCCGTCTCACGTGATGATCAGACATGGCCTAGTTGATTCAGATCATGTGATCACTTAGATGACTAGAGGGATGTCTATCTGAGTGGGAGTTCATAAGATGAACTTAATTATCCTGAACATAGTCAAAAGCCCTTTGCAAATTATGTCATAGCTCGCACTTTAGTTCTACTGTTTTAGATATGTTCCTAGAGAAAATATAGTTGAAAGTTGATAGTAGAAACTATGCGGACTGGGCCCATAAACTGAGGATTGTCCTTGTTGCTTTGTAGAAGGCTTATGTCCTTAATGCACCGCTCAGTGTGCTGAACCTCGAACGTCATCTGTAGATGTTGCGAACATCTGACATGCACGTTTTGATAACTACATGATAGTTCAGTTAAACGGTTTAGAGTTGAGGCACCAAAGACGATTTTGAAACATCGTAGAACATATGAGATGTTTCGAGGGTTGAAATTGGGATTTCAGGCTCGTGCCCACGTCAAGAGGTATGAGACCTCCAACGAGTTTTCTAGCCTACAAACTAAGGGAGAAGATCTCAATCGTTGAGCTTATACTCAGATTGTCTGAGTACAACAGTCACTTGAACCGAGTGGGAGTTAATCTTCCAGATGAGATAGTGATGTTTCTCCAAAGACATTGCCACCAAGCTACTAAAGCTTCGTGATGAACTATAACATAACAGGGATAGATATGATGATCCTTGAGCTATTCGCGATGTTTGACACCACGAATGTAGAAATCAAGAAGGAGCATCAATTGTTGATGGTTAGTGAAACCACTAGTTTCAAGAAGGGCGAGGGCAAGAAGTGGTACTTCATGAAACGGCAAATCAGTTGCTGCTCCAATGAAGAAACCCAAGGTTGAACCCAAACCCGAGACTAAGTGTTTCTGTAATGAGAGGAACGGACACTGAAGCAGAACCACCCTAGATACTTAGTAGATAAGAAGGCAGGCAAGGTCGACAGCAGTATATTGGATATACATTGAATCAAATGTGTACTTTACTAGTACTCCTAGTAGCACCAGGGTATTGAGATACCGGTTCGATTGCTAAGTGTTAGTAACTCGAAGTAAAAGGCTACATAATAAATGGAGACTAGCTAAAGGTGAGATAAAGATGTGTGTTGGAAGTGTTTCCAAGGTTGATGTGATCAAGCATCGCACGCTCCCTCTACCATCAAGATTAGTATTAAACCTGAATAATTGTCATTTGGTGTTTGCGTTGAGCATAGACATGATTGGATTATGTCTATCGCAATACGGTTATTCATTTAAGGGGAATAATGGTTACTCTATTTATTTGAATAATACCTTCAATGGTCTTGCACCTAAAGGAATGGTTTATTGAATCTCGATCGTAGTGATACACATTTTCATGCCAAAAGATATAAGATAGTAATGATAGTACCACTTACTTGTGGCACTGCCATGTAAGTCATATTGGTGTAAAACGCATGAAGAAGATCCATGTTGATGGATCTTTGGACTCACTCGTTTTTGAAAAGTTTGAGACATGCGAACCATGTCTATTGGTGTATACGCATGAAGAAACTCCATGCAGATGGATCGTTTGGAGTCACTTGATTTTGAATCACTTGAGATATGCAAATCTTTCCACATGGGCAAGATGACTGAAAATCCTCATTTTCAGTAAGATGGAACAAGAAAACAACTTGTTGGAAGTAATACATTTTGATGTGTGCAGTCCAATGAGTGCTGAGGCACGCAGTGGATATCGTTATGTTCTTACTTCACGGATGATTTGAGTAGATGTTGAGTATATTTACTTGATGAACACAAGTATGAATTATTGAAAGGTTCAAGTAATTTCAGAGTGAAGTTGAAGATCTTCGTGACAAGAGGATAAAAATGTCTGTGATATGATCATAGAGATGGATATCTGAGTTGCGAGTTTGGTACACAATTGAGACATTGTGGAAATTGTTTCACAACTAACACCGCCTGGAACACCATAGTGTGATGGTGTGTCCGAACATCATAGATGCACCCTATTGGATATGGGGCATACCATGATGTCTCTTATCGTATTACCACTATCGTCCATGGCTTAGGCATTAGAGACGACCGCATTCACTTTAATAGGGCACCACGTAATTCCGTTGAGACGACACCGTTTGAACTATGGTTTAGAGAAACCTAAGCTGTCGTTTCTTGAAAGTTTGGGGCTGCGACGCTTATGTGAAAAAGTTTCATCGTGATAAGCTCGAACCCAAAATGGATAAATACATCTTCATAGGATACCCAGAATGGTTGGGTATACCTCCTATCTCAGATCCGGAAGCAAAAGTAATTGTTTCTAGAAACGGGTCCTTTCTCGAGGAAAATTTTCTCTCGAAAGAATTGAGTGGGAGGATGGTGGAGACTTGATGAGGTTATTGAACCATCACTTCAACCAGTGTGTAGCAGGGCACAAGAAGTTGTTCATGTGGCACCTACACCAATTGAAGTGGAAGCTGATGATAGTGTTCATGATGCTTCGGATCAAGTCACTACCGAACCTCGTAAGTTGACAAGGACGCGTACTACTTCAGAGTGGTACGCAATCCTGTCTTAGAGGTCATGTTGCTAGACAACAATGAACCTACGAGCTATGGAGAAGCAATGGTGGGCCTGGATTCTGACGAATGGCTCGAGGCCATAAAATCCGAGAGAGGATCCATGACTTTGGAAGAAATACTTGATGGTCGTAAGGCTGTTGGGTACAGATGGATTTTAAGAGTAACACACACAATGATGGTAAGTATCACCATTAAGAAAGCTCGACTTGTTGTTAAGATGTTTTCCGGCAAGTTCAAGGAGTTGACTACGATGAGACTTTCTCACTCGTAGCGATGCTAAGAGTCTGTTGGAATTATATTAGCAATTACTGCATGATTTATGAAATCTTGCAGATAGGATGTCAAAACATTGTTTCCTCGACGATATCCTTGAGGAAAGGTTGTATGTGATACAACGAGAAGGTTTTGACAATCCTGAAAGATGCTAACAAGTATGCAAAGCTCCAACAATCCTTCTAAGGACTGGAGTAAGCATCTCAGAGTTGGAATGTACTCTTTGATGAGATGATCAAAGATTTTGGGTTTATACAAAGTTTATGAGAAAATTTGTATTTCCAAAGAAGTGAGTGGGAGCACTATAGAATTTCTGATGAGTATATGTTGTTGACATATTGTTGATCAGAAATGATGTAGAATTTCTGGAAAGCATATAGGGTTAGTTGAAAAGTGTTTTTCAATAGAAAACCTGGGTTAAGCTGCTTGAACATTGAGCATCAAGATCTATGAGGATACATCAAAAACCGCTAAATGGTACTTTCAAATGAGCACATACCTTGACATGATCTTGAAGGTGTTCAAGATGGATCAGTCAAAGAAGGAGTTCTTGCCTGAGTTGTAAGGTATGAAGTTAAGAGTTAAAGCTCGACCACGGCAGAAGAGAGAGAAAGGATGAAGGTCGTCCCCTATGCTTCAGACGTAGGCTCTATAGTATGCTATGCTGTGTACCGCACCGGAAGTGTGCCCTGCCATGATTCAGTCAACGGGTACAAGAATGATCCAGGAATGGATCATTGACAGCGGTCAAAATTATCGTTAGAGGAATAAGGAAATGTTTCTCGATAATGGAGGTGATAAAAAGTTCGGCGTAAAGGGTTACGTTGATGCAAGCTTTAACACCTATCCGAATGACTCTGAGTAGCAAACCGGATACGTATAGTGGAGCAACCATTTGGAATAGCTCCAAGTGGAGCGTGGAAGCAGCATTTACAATATGACCTAGAGATTTGCGAAATACATACGGATCTGAATGTAGCAGACCCGTTGACTAAAACCTCTCTCACAAGAAAAACATGATCAAACCCCAGAACTCATTGAGTCTTAATCACATGGTGATGTGAACTAGTTTAGTGACACTAGTAAACTCTTTAGATGTTGGTCACGTGGCGATGTGACCTGTCAGTGTTAATCACATGGTGATGTGAACTAGATTATTAACTCTAGTGAAAGTGGGAGACTGTTGGAAATATGCCCTAGAGGCAATAATAAATTAGTTATTATTATTATATTTCCTTGTTCATGATAATCGTTTATTATCCATGCTATAATTGTATTGATAGGAAACTCAGATACATGTGTGGGTACATAGACAACACCATGTCCCTAGTAAGCCTCTAGTTGACTAGCTCGTTGATCAATAGATGGTTATGGTTTCCTGACCATGGACATTGGATGTCGTTGATAACGGGATCACATCATTAGGAGAATGATGTGATGGACAAGACCCAATCCTAAGCCTAGCACAAAGATTATGTAGTTAGTATGCTAAAGCTTTTCTAATGTCAAGTATCATTTCCTTAGACCATGAGATTGTGCAACTCCCGGATACCGTAGTAATGCTTTGGGTGTACCAAATGTCACAACGTAACTGGGTGGCTATAAAGGTGCACTACGGGTATCTCAGAAAGTGTTTGTTGAGTTGGCACGAATCGAGACTGGGATTTGTCACTCCGTGTAAACGGAGAGGTATCTCTGGGCCCACTCGGTAGGACATCATCATAATGTGCACAATGTGACCAAGGGGTTGATCACGGGATGATGTGTTATGGAACGAGTAAAGAGACTTGCCGGTAACGAGATTCAACAAGGTATCGGCATACCGACCATCAAATCTCGTGCAAGTAGAATACCGCTAGACAAAGGGAATTGTATACGGGATCGATTGAGTCCTTGACATCGTGGTTCATCCGATGAGATCATCGTGGAACATGTGGGAGCCAACATGGGTATCCAGATCCCGCTGTTGGTTATTGACCAGAGAACGTCTCGGTCATGTCTGCATGGTTCCCGAACCCGTAGGTTCTACACAGTTAAGGTTCGATGACGCTAGGGTTATAGGGAATAGATATACGTGGTTACCGAATGTTGTTCGGAGTCCCGTATGAGATCCCAGACGTCACGAGGAGTTCCGGAATGGTCCGGAGGTAAAGATTTATATATGGGAAGTCCTGTTTTGGTCACCGGAAAAGTTTCGGGTGTTATCGGTAACATACCGGGACCACCGGGAGGGTCCCGGGGGTCCACCAAGTGGGGACACCGGCCCCAGAGGGCTGCATGGGCCAAGTGTGGGAGGGGACAAGCCCCAGGTGGGCTGGTGCGCCCCCCACAAGGGCCCAAGGCGCCTAGGGTTTGGGAGGGGGCGCCTCCACCTTACTTGGGGGGCAAGTTTCCCCTCTCCCCCCCTTGGCCGCCACCCTAGATCGGTTTTGGGGCTGCCACACCCCTTGGGGTGGGAACCCTAAAGGGGTCGCACCCCCTCCCTCTCCGCTATATATACTTGAGGTATTTGGGGCTGCAAACACAAGAGTTTCCACCCCTCCCTGGCGCAGCCCTACCTCTCTTTCTCCTCCTCTCCCGCGGTGCTTGGCGAAGCCCTGCAAGATTGCCACGCTCCTCCATCACCACCACGCCGTTGTGCTGCTACTGGTCGGAGTCTTCCTCAACCTCTCCCTCTCTCGTTGCTGGATCAAGGCATGGGAGACGTCACCGGGCTGCACGTGTGTTGAACGTGGAGGTGCCGTCCGTTAGGCACTAGGATCTCCGGTGATTTGGATCACGACAAGTACGACTCCTTCAACCCCGTTCTCTTGAACACTTCCACTTAGCGATCTACAAGGGTATGTAGATGCACTCTCCTCTCTCTCATTGCTAGTCTCTTCATAGATAGACCTTGGTGACTCGTAGGAAAATTTTGAATTTCTGCTACGTTCCCCAACAGGGGCAACCACAACTCGACCAGCGGGAGGGGACAACCTCCATCGCTCTCGCGGAGCCGGCCGAACGCGACGACAAGGACTTGACATGCCCCCGACGGCCCGACCAGATCCACATGGGTCCGGCCAGTCTCTATCCACATGCTGCAGCATGCCGGCCAACAAAGCCAGCACCGCCCGTAGACCACCGATGCCTCGCCACCACTAGGGAGCAACACCGCTGAACCGAGCCGCTTGGCCGCGCCACCCCAGATCGGGCCCTAAAGGGTCGAGATTTGGGTCGAGCGGGCACCACCAGCCACCAGCGCCGCCCGCGGCCAATGGGCACGTTGCCGCGCCAAGGGCACCCGTGGCCCACGGGGATCGCCACCGTCGAGCCACACTGCTGCCGGGCGAGCAGCACCGCCGCCGTCAGGGGGCCCAAGTGCCCCCCAATGCGCACACGGGGAAGGAACGACCCGTCGCTGAAGGAAATATGCCCTAGAGGCAATAATAAAGTTGTTATTTTATATTTACTTATTCATGATAAATGTTTATTATTCATGCTAGAATTGTATTAACCGAAAACTTGATACATGTGTGAATACATAGACAAAACAACGTCTCCCTAGTATGCCTCTACTAGACTTGCTCGTTGATCAAAGATGGTTAAGTTTCCTAGCCATGGACATGAGTTGTCATTTGATAAACGGGATCACATCATAGTGGAATGATGTGATGGACAAGACCCATCCGTTAGCTTAGCATAATGATCGTTCAATTTTATTGCTACTGCTTTATTCGTGTTAAATATATATTCCTCCGACTATGAGATTATGCAACTCCCGGACACCGGAGGAATGCCTTGTGTGCTATCAAACGTCACAATGTAACTGGGCGATTATAAAGATGCTCTACAGGTATCTCCGAAGGTGTTTGTTGGGTTGGCATAAATCGAGATTAGGATTTGTCACTCCGAGTATCAGAGAGGTATCTCTGGGACCTCTCGATAATGCACATCATATGAAGCCTTCCAAGCAATGTGACTAATGAGTTAGTTGCGAGATTATGCACTACGGAACAAGTAAAGAGACTTGCCGGTAACGAGATTAAACTAGGTATGTAGATACCGACTATCGAATCTCGGGCAAGTAACATACCGATGACAAAGGGAATAACATATGTTGACATTGCGGTTCGACCGATAAAGATCTTCGTAGAATATGTGGGAAACAATATGAGCATCCAGGTTCTGCTATTGTTATTGACCGGAGAGGTGTCTCGGTCATGTCTACATAATTCTTGAACCCGTAGGGTCCGCACGCTTAACGTTCGATGACGATATGTATTATAGAAGTTATGTGTTTTGGTGACCGAAGGTTGTTCGGAGTCCCGGATGAGATGACGAACATGACGAGGAGTCTCGAAATGGTCGAGAGGTAAAGATTGATATATTGGAAGGTTATATTCGGACACCGGAATGGTTCCAGAGAGGTTCAGGTATTTTTCGGAGTACTGAGGGGTTACCGGAACCCCCCGGGGAAGTAATGGACCTTATTGGGCCATAGTGGAGAGGAGGAGGCAGGCCACAAGAGGTGGCGCTCCCCTCATGGGAGTCCAAATTTGACAAGGGGGAGGGGGTGCGGCCCCCCTTTCCTTCACCCTTTCTCCCTCCACTTCCCTCTTTCCCCCTCAGTTGGAAAGGAAGGGGGGCGACTAGGACTAGGAGTCCTAGTTGGACCCCCCCAACTTGGGCACGCCCTAGGCCGACCCTCTCCCCTCTCCCTCCTTTATATACGGGGGCATGGGTGAAGGAAATATGCCCAAGAGGTAATAATAAAGTTGTTATTTATATTTCCTTATATCATGATAAATGTTTATTATTCATGCTAGAATTGTATTAACCGGAAACTTAGTACATGTGTGAATACATAGACAAAACAAAGTGTCCCTAGTATGCCTGTACTTGACTAGCTCGTTAAACAAAGATGGTTATGTTTCCTGACCATAGACATGTGTTCTCATTTGATGAACGTGATCACATAATTAGGAGAATGATGTGATGGACATGACCCATCCGTTAGCTTAGCATCATGATCATTATAGTTTCATTGCAACTAGTTTCTTCATGACTTATACATGTTCCTCAGACTATGAGATTACGCAACTCCCGAATACCAGAGGAACACCTTGTGTGCTATCAAACGGGACAACGTAAATGAGTGATTGTAAAGATTCTCTACAGGTGTCTCCAAAGGTGTTTGTTGGGTTGGCATAGATCGAGATTAGGATTTGTCACTCCTTGTTTCGGAGAGGTATCTCTGGGCCCTCTCGGTAATGCACATCACAATAAGCCTTGCAAGCAATGGGACTAATGAGTAAAGAGACTTGCCGGTAACGAGATTGAACTAGGTATTGAGATACCGACGATCGAATCTCGGGCAAGTAACATACCGATGACAAAGGGAACAACATATGTTGTTATGCGGTATGATCGATAAAGATCTTCGTAGAATATGTAGGAACCAATATGAGCATCCAGGTTGCGCTATTGGTTATTGACCGGAAGTGAGTCTCAGTCATGTCTACATAGTTCTCGAACCCGTAGAGTCCGCACGCTTAACGTTCGATGACTATCAGTATTATGAGTTTATGTGTTTTGATGTACCGAAGGTTGTTCGGAGTCACGGATGTGATCACGGACATGACTAGGAGTCTAAAAATGGTCGAGACATAAAGATTGATATATTGGAAGGCTATGTTTGGACACCGGAAAGGTGCCGAGTGGTTCGGGCATTTTTTCCGGAGAACCGAGATGTTACCGAAACCCCCCGGGGAGTTAACGGGCCTTAATGGGCCATGGTGGAAGAGAGGAGGCGTCCAAGGTGGGGGCTCCCCCCCAAGCCCAATATGAATTGGGAAGGGGGCCGGCCCCCCTTTCCTTCTCTCCCTCTCCCTCTTCCTTCTTCTCCTACTCCAACTAGGGAAGGGGGGAAACCTACTCCTACTCGGAGTAGGACTCCCCCCCTTGGGCACGCCATAGGAGGGCCGGCCCTCCCCTCCCCCACTCCTTTATATACGGGGGAGGGGGCATCCCATAGACACACAAGTTGATCTTTTAGCCATGTGTGGTGCCCCCCTCCATAGTTTTCCACCTCGGTCATATCGTCGTAGTGCTTAGGCGAAGCCCTGCGCCGGTAACTTCATCATCACCGTCAACACGCTGTCGTGCTAACGGAACTCTCCCTCGGCCTCAGCTAGATCTAGAGTTTGAGGGACATCACCGAGCTGAACGTGTGCCGATCGCGGAGGTGCCGTGCGTTCGATACTTGATCGGTTGGATCGCGAAGATGTTCGACTACATCAACCGCGTTACTTGAAAGGCTTCCTCTTTCGGTCTACGAGGGTACGTAGACAACACTCTCCCCTCTCGTTGCTATGCATCTCCTAGATAGATCTTGCGTGATCATAGGATTTTTTTTTAAATTACTGTCTTCTCCAACAAGGGGGGCACCCCAAAGCACAACAATTGTTTCTTAGCCGTGTGCGGTGCCCCCTCCACCGTTTACTCCTCCGGTCATATTGTCGTAGTGCTTAGGCGAAGCCCTGCGCATATCACATCACCATCACTGTCACCACGCCGTCGTGCTGGCGGAACTCATCGACTCCTTCGTGCCTATACTGGATCAAGAGTTCGAGGGACGTCATCGAGCTGAACGTGTGCAGAACACGGAGGTGTCATAGTTTGGTACTTGATCGGTTGATTTGAGAAGACGGTCGACTACATCAACCATGTTAAGTTAATGCTTCCGCTTTCGGTCTACGAGAGTATGTGTACGCACTATCCCCCTCTTGTTGCTATGCATCTCCTAGATAGATCTTGCATGAGCGTAGGAATTTTTTTGAAATTGCATGCTATGTTTCCCAACAGTGGCATCTGAGCTAGGTCTATGCATAGATGATATGCACGAGTGGAACACAAAGAGTTGTGGGCGGTGATCGTCATACTGCTTACCACCAACGTCTTATTTTGATTTGGCGGTATTGTTGGATGAAGCGGCCCGGACCAACCTTACATGACCACATTCATGAGACCGGTTCCACCGACAGATATACAACTAGTTTTGCATAAAGGTGGCTAGCTGGTGTCTGTTTCTCTAACTTTAGTGGAATCAAATATGACTGCGGTTGGTCCTTGTGAAGGTTAAAACGCAAACTTGATAAATCACCGTTGTGGTTTTTGTGCCGTAGGTATGTACGGTTCATGCTAGAAGTCCGTAGCAGCCACGTAAAACTTGCAACAACAAAGTAGAGGACGTCTAACTTGTTTTTGCAGGGCATCTTGTGAAGTGATATGGTCAAGACATGATGTGATATAAGATGTTGTATGAGATGATCATGTTTTGTAAAAGTTATTGGCAACTGGTAGGAGCCTTATGGTTGCGCTTTATTGTATGAAATGCAAACGCCATGTAATTTCTTTAATTCTTCACTAAGCGGTAGCGATAGTCGTAGAAGCAATGGTTGACGAGACAACCACAACACTACTATGGAAATCAAGGTGTCAAGCCGGTGACGATGGAGATCATGACGTTGCTTTGGTGACAAAGGTCAAAAGCACAAGATGATGATGGCCATATCATGTCACATATTTTGATTGCATGCGGTGTTATGCATCTTATTTTGCTTAGTACGGCGGTAGCATTATAAGATGATCCCTTACAAAATTTCAAGGTATAAGTGTTCTCCCCGAGTATGCACCATTGTGAAAGTTCTTTGTGCCGAGACACCACGTGATGATCGGGTGTGATAAGTTCTATGCTCAAATACAGCGGGTGCAAGCTAGTTTTGCACATGTAGAATACTCAAGTTAAACTTGACGCTACTAGCATATACAGATATGGCCTCGAAATACTAGAGACCGAAAGGTCGAACGTGAATCATATAGTAGATATGATCAACATAGTGATGTTCACCATTGAAAACTACTCCATCTCACGTGATGATCAGACATGGTTTAGTTGATTTGGATCACGTATCATTTAGATGACTAGAGGGATATCTATCTAAGTGGGAGTTCTTAAGTAATATGATTAATTGAACTTAATTTATCATGAACTTAGTCCTGATAGTTTTGCATATCTACGTTGTAGAGCAATGGCCTGTGCTACCATTCCCTTGAATTTTAATGTGTTCCTAGAGAAAGCTAAGTTGAAATATGATGGTAGCAACTACATGGACTGGGTCCCTAACTTGAGAATTATCCTCATTGCTGCACAAAAGAATTATGTCCTTCATGCACCGCTGGGTGTACCACCTTCCCCAGCAACTGCAGACATAGTGAATGCCTGGCAGTCGCGTGTTGATGACTACTTGTTAGTTCAGTGTGCCATGCTTTACGTCTTAGAATCGGGACTTCAAAGACGTTTTGAATGTCATGGACCATATGAGATGTTCCAGGAGTTGAAGTTAATATTTCAAGCAAATGCCCGAGTTGAGAGATATGAAGTCTCCAACAAGTTCTATAACTGCAAGATGGAGGAGAACAGTTCTATTAGTGAGCACATACTCAGAATGTCTACCATCACTACCGCAGGATGCTGCTAACGCGACACTATGATCAGAGACCCTTTGAGAAATTGAGTGCGATGCAATAATCGCAAACGGTGGTGTAAGAAAACCGTCAAAAATGTGCAAAACGTTTGCGACAACGGATGCATCAAACACGGTTCAGATATTAGTTGCGTGCACGATGCAGGGCATTCGGTTTAGTTCAAAACTGTTTGTGATGAGGAGGAACAAAAGAAACGGGAAGCCAAATGAAGGCGTGTGCGATACACAACATATGGTCCACTCGGATGAACTGTTTGTGATTAGTCAACACAAAAGAAACAGTCAGCCAGATCAAGGCATGTACGATATACATCATGCGGTTCACTCGGATGAACTGTTTGTGTTGAGACAAGAGAACAGAAACAGTTCAATATAACAAGTTGTGTGTGATACGCGGCAAATATGTATGTAATCAGAAATGTGTGTGAAGACCGATAATAACACAGACGGTTGCTGCTAATATGACGTGTGTGTTGAAGGACATGGTTGCATAACCAAATTAAATGTCCGATTACATAGGTGGCTACTACAACCATGGCATTTGCACACACCAAAGTAAACTATTACATGCATAATTTCATAGGTGGCTACTACACACATGACACTTCCACACACCAATAAAGTAAACTATATATTGCATGCATGATTAACTAGCATAAACGATCATCTGATGATCATCTACTTCTTGTGATGCTTGCTCTGCTCATGGCTCGATCTGGGCTCATAGATTTGGGTAACGAGGCACTTCCTTATGTCAACGACCCGCCTGTGCATCTCATAGCATGTGTACACGCTCTTGGCCGCGAACCTGAGGTGAGGTTCATCCAGTTGCCACATCCAGCCCCTGTGCTAGGATACGGGACTTCTCTGGGCATCCTGCTTCATCTTTTCGTAGTAGGGATCGATGATGGCCGAGGCGAGTTCAACCAGGGAGTCCTTCTTTGTGCTGCCCCAGACCCTGTAGTGCTCATGGATTTCGAGAAGGTTCTTGCAGGCCAAGCCCGTAACCTTAAGCGCTTTTACATCGTCGGTGGTTTCCACCATGGCGAACTTGTAGTTGGTGCTGTTGACAAACCTGTTGAAACGGTCGCAAGGCTCTATGGCCATGTAGTAGTGGTAGATGAGGACATGATGGCACACACACAAATGGGTGATGGCAACCTTCTGATCTATGCCGGGCCTACCAGCGGTGTACTGGAGGTCGATGTCGACCACCTTGTACTCTTCTCGAGCAAACAACTGCTCAACGATGTTGATGTAGTCATCCACCACGGCCGGGTCGATGGTGTACACCACTGAGAGATCCGTCTCCCTCGCGTGGGTATCCACTCTATGCTCGCCAAACTCCATTGGAGTGCCGCTAGACATCCCCTCTCTATGTGTCATCGAGGGTGTGTTTGTTCTGTTGTGGGGTGCGATCGAAAGGTTGAAGAGACTAAGGTCATAATGGCTGCAGGAATTAAAGGGGAAGCCGGACGGCCTGGAATATCAATCGTCACGCCCTGATGGCAGTTCTAATTTGCAACGCGTAACTCCATCGTGTCACACGTAACTGCATTGTGTGGCAATGCACGCGGCGCAACCGCATGCATATGGGGCCCCCGACGTGATCGTGAGCAGGCCCAACCGTTGGCAGAGCGCCCGCGGAGGGACGCGAGCAAGGCGCTCCGTGGTCGCCTCAATGGCGAGCAACCATATATATGCATATAGAAGTTGAACACGCAAGGAAAAGCTGTCCACAACCCGAGCGCGCCGACGGACGCGAGCAGAGTGCGCCGCAGTGCCTAACGGAAAGTAACCATATATATGCATATAGCAGTTGAACTGTTTGTATAAATTAAGAATGACTGTTTAATCTATGAATGAAATCTATGCTTAATTACTGAATTTTAGTTGCAAAAATTAGATAGTGCTAGTGATTTTTAGCTGCATATTTTGACAAATTGGAGTGTTACAAGGATTGACAAATGGCAATGTTACTAGATCAACAAATGTTAATCTTTCTAGCTTGAGAAATGGCAATATACACAATATGACAGATGCAAATCTTACCAAATTTTCTGTACGTGGTTGCACACGGGTCATGCGAAAAAACCGTTTGCGTTGAAGGGAGGTAGAAATCCTTCTTGCCAAATTTTCTCTGGGCTTAGGGCCGAAGTCTAACTTTGCATACCTTATTCAATCTAAACCGTTTGCGTTGAAGAGATGCAAAAATCCTGCGCAACAAATTTTCCCTTGCCTTACTGGGGAAAACCATAGCTCTCACTTTGCATACAGGTGTTCTATCTAAAACGTTTGCAATGAAGAGCTACACAAATCCTGCTCGGCACATTTTCCCTTGGCTTACTGGGGAGGCTGTCAGTGTACACACGGGTGTTCTATCTAAAACGTTTGCTATGCTAGAGTGGCAGCTAGTTGTTTCAAAATGCCTTTGTTGGCTGTTATTCCAGTGCACCTTCTCTTAAAATGGACACAGAAATTACCAAAGCATGTCGGGTGCCATTCCATTATAGCATGCCAAGTTTCATGAATTTCAGATAAGTTTTGGATTTACTAGAATTTAAAAACAAAGTATCTCACCGTTTTGCCGGCAGTAAATAGTGCCCTTCTATTGCATGAACCTTTTTACTAGTAGATCTTTCGGTGTGCCATTGAGAATAATTAACCATAATGTTATCAAGGAGTTTAATAGCTTCTCCTAAAGTGATTTCCATAAAAGTGCCTCCCGCGGCCGAATATAAAATATTTCTAGAAGAAAAATTCAATCCAGCATAAATTTTTTGTATGATCATCCATAAATTCAAACCATGAGTAGGGCAATTGCAAATCATTAATTTCATTTTTTTCCCAAGATTGGGCAACATGCTCATGATCAAGTTGTTTAAAATTCATAATATCATGTTTGCACTTATTCCATGAATCTTAGCGGGAGGAAAATACTTAGAGATAAAAGCATGTTTGCACTTATTCCATGAATCAATGTTATTTTTAGGCAAAGATGAAAACCAAGTTTTAGCACGATCTCTAAGTGAAAATGGAAATAACTTCAATTTAACAATAAAATTATCCGTATCTTTCTTCTTTTGCATATCACACAAATCAACAAAGTTGTTTAGATGAGTAGCATCATCTTCACTAGGAAGGCCGGAGAATTGATCTTTCATAACAAGATTCAACAAAGCAGCATTGATTTCACAAGATGCAGCATCATTAAGAGGAGCAATCAGAGTGCTAAGGAAATCATTATTTTTGGTATTGGAAAAGTCACACAATTTGGTATTATCTTGCGCCATCATGAAAAACAATCCAACACACAAGCACCAAAAAAGGCAAGCGAAAAAGAGAGAGGAGAACGGGAAAGATAAGGCGAATAAAATGGCAAGGTTGAAGTGGGGGAGAGGAAACCGAGAGGCAAATGGCAAATAGTGTAATGCGAGGGATATGAGTTTGTGATGGGTACTTGGTATGTATGACTTGAGCGAAGACCTCCCCGGCAACGACGCCAGAAATCCTTCTTGCTACCTCTTGAGCAATGTGTTGGTTTTCCCTTGAAGAGGAAAGGGTGATGCAGCAAAGTAGCGTAAGTATTTCCCTCAGTTGTTGAGAACCAAGGTATCAATCCAGTAGGAGGCTCCTCAAAAGTCCCTCGTACCTACACAAACAAAAAAGAACCTCGCAACTAACGCGATAAAGGGGTTGTCAATCCCTTCACGGAAACTTAAAAAATTGAGATCTGATAGAGATGATAAGATAAGATAAATATTTTTGGTATTTTTATGATATAGATTGGAAAGTAAAGATTGCAAATAAAAGTAGATTGGAAACTTATATGATAAAAGATAGACCCAGGGGCCATAGGTTTCACTAGTGGCTTCTCTCAAGATAGCAGAAGTATTACGGTGGGTGAACAAATTACTGTCGAGCAATTGATAGAAAAGTGCATAGTTATGAGAATATCTAGGCATGATCAGCTATATAGGCATTACGTCCGCAACAAGTAGATCAAAATGATTCTGCATCTACTACTATTACTCCACACATAGACCGACTCCTGCCTGCATCTAGAGTATTAAGTTCATAAGAACAAAGTAACGCATTAAGTAAGATGACATGATGTAGAGGGATAAACTCAAACAATATGATATAAACCCCATCTTTTTATCCTCGATGGCAACAATACAACATGTGCCTTGCTGCCCCTACTGTCACAGGGAAAGGACACCGCAAGATTGAACCCAAAGCTAAGCACTTCTCCCATTGCAAGAAAGATCAATCTAGTATGCCAAACCAAACTGACAATTCGAAGAGACTTGCAAAGATAACTGTTAGTGTCAAAACCGACGGATCTCGGGTAGGGGGTCCCGAACTGTGCGTCTAGGCGGATGATAACAGGAGACAAGGGACACGATGTTTTTACCCAGGTTTGGGCCCTCTCGATGGAGGTAAAACCCTACTCTTGCTTGATTAATATTGATGATATGGGTAGTACAAGAGTAGATCTACCAAGAGATCGGAGTGGCTAAACCCTAGAATCTAGCCTATGGTATGATTGTTGTTCGTCCTACGGACTAAAACTCTACAGTTTATATAGGCACTGGAGAGGACTAGGGTTACACAGAGTCGGTTACAATGGGAAGAGCTCTTCATATCGTATCGCCAAGCTTGCCTTCCACGCCAAGGAAAGTCCCATCTGGACATGGTACGGAGTCTTCAATCTTGTATCTTCATAGTCTGGGAGTCCGGCTAAAGGTCATAGTCCGGCCATCCGGACACCCCCTAATCCAGGACTCCCTCGGTAGCCCCCGAACCAGGCTTCAATGACGACGAGTCTGGCGCGCAAGTTTTCTTCGGCATTGCAAGGCGGGTTCTCCCGCAAATTCTCTATATCCGTCGAATAGTGTCCGGCTTCTAGTGTGTGCTGCCCTCCTCTGCTTCTGTGCCCCATAATGACCATCTTCCATGTGTCAAACGAATGCGAAAAGCCAGGGGATTTTTTCAGTTACCCCCTGGTTGCGTTAATGAACAGCCCATAAAATTGACAGGGATTTAGATCCAATTCACACCATCTTCCCTCCGCGAGATTTCATCAGAGTGCCTTCGACAGAGATCCATTCCACCATGGCCGGTCGGTGCAGCTCCTCCTCTCGCCCCTCCAGCGCTCGGCCCGGAGATTGGGGGCGGTGTTCCGTCCCGCATAGCGAGCTAGTAGTGCTTCAGTCCAAGGGGCTTCTCCCCCCAGCATATATGGTCCAAGTTCGAGCCGGGATTGCTACCTATAGCGACGGAGAGCAGGCGGAGAGCGTCCCCAATCCCTCTCGAGGAGAGCGGGTATGCCTAGTCCCTTATTTGATGAGAGGACTCGGATTTCCAATTCATCCGTTCATTCGAGGGTTGCTGGAGTTCTACGGCCTCCAGCTACACAACCTCATGCCCGCCTCCATTCTGCATATTCCGGGCTTCGTGGCCCTCTGCAAGCTGTTCTTGGGTGTTGAGGCCCATTTCGCTCTGTGGAATAGGTTGTTTTGCCTTGTGCCTCGTTCTCAGGAGGGGTCTATTTATCAAGTGGGCGGAGCCGAACTATGGCGCATCGCCGGGACCGGATATCTATCCGGCACCCCAAAGAGGGTGTCCGAAGACTGCCCCTCAGAATGGTTTTATATAGATGACGTCCCCCTGCTGGACCCTGTACGGATCAGCGTCCCCGAGTTCAATAATGCCCCGTTGAAGAAGCGCCTGAGTTGGCGCCCACGGAACCCTCAGAGGGAAGCTGACAGGGACGTCCTGTACCTGATGAGCCGGATAAGGTTGTTGGCTCATTCCGGACTGACCATGATCAAGGTCATGGCCATATGCATCACGCGAGGGGTGCAGCCGCTTCAATACGGAGGCCACCCCATGTGGGATTTCAACGGGGAGGATGATGCTACCCGGTGCGGTCGCAAGGGGCCAGATTCGGCCGCCACTTTAACGAGAATCTTATCCGCTTTGTACATGGGGGAAGAGGAAGAATTCCTCCGCGTCAACCCGGAAGGCGGATTCTCTATGTACAATCGTCCTAGTTGGGTGAGCGGACACTTTCACTTGCCTATCCATTTTTGAAATTCCCGTAGTTGAGTACTTAGACTAGTAATGTTTAAATGCAGGAGCTGTGCCAGGCTGTGAAGGAAATAAACAGCTCTGCTCCACAACCCGAGGATCCGGAACGGTCCCTTGATCCGGACTCCCAAGAAGATTCGGACTTATGCGTGGAGTTGGTTGATGGAGTATTTCATCAATTGAGCAAGGATAACTCTTTAGTGGCCATCACGGCCGACTATCCCGGACTACTTCCAGCCACCAAGGTAACTAAGACCGAAGTCCCAGTTTTCTCATGTTTTATCTTGCATGCCGTGCACTAACAATGTTTCGCAGGATAAATCCTTGAGGCGGAAGGCCGAGCCCATGGTGGGCATCCAATAAGGGCCGCTGAAACCAGGCGGGCCAAAAAGAAGTGCGGACCAGATTGAGATTCCAGTGTAACGGTATGGTGTGCGGATGTAACGCCTAGGGTTTATGCCCTTGAGTCCTACTAATGCTCATGATTTTCTTAGAAAGAAGAGAGCCCGCCGGACTATGTCCGCCGGCCAAGGTTCGAGGTCGGGTCCGGAAGCGGAGGCGGACATGAGACGCGCCGACGGGCTATCTGCCACTAATTCAGAGGTGGAGAGTGCCCTAAACCACAGGCGTCGCCGTACTGTTCTCCGTGACGCGTGTTTTTCCCCAAAGGCGTTGGACGCCTTTAATACAGGAGATGCGTATCTCCGTGCTGCTCAAAATGGTCTAGCCAGAGCCACGGAGCAGTATGTGAAAGACATACAGGTGAGTAGAATTGAAGGTTATATATGTCAGTATCCCCCGAGACTTGAAACAGTGAAGGTAACTGTTTCAAGGATCATGTGTTATGCCGTGTCTAACAAAGAAGAACACGCAATTGTCCTAGGAGCTCGAAGAGTGCAAGGCTCAGCTCGAGGCCGCATTGGCCGCTTCAGAGAATGTCAAGGGAACGCCCACAGGTAATATGTGCTTCGAAAGGTACCTCCGTTTTGAAATGCGGCAGGCGTGCAACCCTGACTACAATAATGCAGATGAGGCCGGAGCAAATCCGGACCAGCAACAACTCCTACGCCAACTAAAGGCTGGCGAGAACATGCTGACGAGGGTGAGGCAAGAGAAGAACAAGCTTCAAGACGCCAATACCCAGCTAGGCGAGGAACTGAAAGATGTTCGCATTCAGCTGTCTTCTGCCGTGAAGGAGAATCGGCGACTTCGATGCGGCATTTTTAGTAAGTGCTTGAACGAATCTTCGAAAAAAGAATTCGGCGAGGAAGTCGATTGACAGAGCTATGTCTGTAGGTCTGCTGACGGGTCGTCCGGCAGAGGAAATGCCCGGTTCATCGGGAGACCATCTTCCCGAGCTGTTGCAACTACACGAGCGAGTTCAGCAGGCAATGCAAGGCGTCATCCAGGCTATGTGGCCATCCCTCTCCATGCCCGAAGGCCTTGAGGAGCTTGCCAAAAAGCTGGAGGGAGTGCGGCAGCGCTTCCGGTTATGGAAAATATCGCCTTGCTGTCAAGGTTCCAGGGAGGCCTGGGCCATGGTGAAGACTCGGTACACGAAGGCTGACCCAAACCACATGGCCGAGGTCGGCCCTATAGGTCCGAACGGAAAGGAGATCCCGGTCGGCTTGGCATATGGCGAGGTGGAGCTGGCTGCAAAGTATTCCCAACAGGACTGTAAATTAGACCGCCTATTAGATGGCATTGAAGAAGAATATGCCGAGTCGGATTGACTATGTAAAAATGACATAAAAAATGTCCTCTAGCCGGATTGTAGATCGTTTGTCATTGCGGACCTTTTCGCTTCGACCTCTAGACCCTATAGTCCAAAGTGTGCCCAAATACCCTCTTGGTTATGTAAGAACCGGGGCATGCATGGAGACAAGGCGTAGGGGTCATAAGTGCTTTAGCAGACAAGTGCCCAACTAGTTATGTTATATTACATGGTTAGTAACAAACATCTTCCAAAGAGAATAGTTCCGTTAGGGGTTCCTTTCCCTGGGAGGCATGCCCTAAAGTGCATGTCCGAACTGCCAGAAAGAGCAGAAAAGCATCTGGGGGCAAAAAAGTAAATACGAAAGATCATCTTTTAGCTCACCGACCGAATATTCCCTTAAGAATGCTAGCTTTCGGCTTCACCCAGTCTGAGGTACACATCCGGCTGACCCGGCAGTAACAATCGCAGAGGTGCTCCCTTTACCACCTAGCCGAACGAACGGGAACGTAGGGGTAAGCACAGGAGCCAGGCAACCCAGCTTGGCCAAAACTTAAGTCATATCGATGCATATAATGGTGTATAAAAGGTTCATGCGGAAGCATTACACATGTTTTGGGCGTGAGGCCCGTTTTATATAAACTTCTTGGTAGAGAAGCCCCCAGGTATTGTGAGCGCATGTAGCGCGTCAGGTGCATGCGAATATTGCACATGCGAGCCCCTAAGGGATTGTGAGAAAAAAGGGCAGGGAGAAGGAACAAAATCCCGGACTGCCAAAAATAAAAACAAAAAAATAAAACAAAGGGACGAGGGAAGGAGACGAACATGGAGTCCGGTGCTAGGCGTAGAATCTTCATAGCCGTGCAGCATTCCATGGGTTCGGCTCGAGTCGGTTGTCCGATGCGCCTTGCAGAAGGTACGCTCCGCCGGTCAGTACTTGTTCGATGATGAAGGGGCCCTCCCATTTGGGCTTTAATTTATCCTTTTTCTTGTTCGGCAGGCGTAGAACTAGTTCACCAATGTTATACTTTTTGGCATGTACTTCTCTGCTTTGATATCTTCAAGCCTGCTGTTGATAGAATGCGGAACGAGCCTTTGCCACGTCGTGCTCCTCTTCCAATGCGTCCAAGCTTTCCTGCCGATCGAGCTCAAATTCTCTTTCTTCGTACATGCGCACTCGAGGTGAGTCATGGATTATGTCGCATGGCAGTACTGCCTCTGCGCCGTAGACCATAAAAATTGGTGTGAATCCGGTACTGCGATTCGGCGTGGTCCGCAGCCCCCACAGTACGGAGTCAAGCTCCTCTACCCAGTGCGTGTCAGATTCCTTGAGGGATCGCACTAGTCTGGGTTTGATGCTGCTCATAATGAGATCGTTGGCCCATTCGACTTGACCGTTAGTTTGAGGGTGATAGACTGAAGCGTAGTCGAGCTTGATGCCCATGTTTTTGCACGAAAGTTTGACATCATCGGCCGTGAAGTTTGTGCCGTTGTCGGTTATGATGCTATGGGGGACACCGTAACGGTGTACAACCCCGAAAAGGAAGTCTATCACTGGTCCAGATTTGGCCATCTTTACAGGCTTGGCTTCTATCCATTTGGTGAATTTGCCAAGCATGACCAGTAGGTATTTTTGCTTGTGGTTTCCTCCTTTAAGGGGTCTGACCATGTCAAGCCCCCAGACCGCGAAAGGCCAGGTAATGGGTACAGTTTGTAGGGTGGTAGGCGGCATGTGGCTTTGGTTGGCGAATAACTGGCAACCAACACATTGTTGCACTAAGTCTTGAGCGTCTGCCCGGGTCATTGGCCAATAAAATCAGTACGGAAGGCCTTGCTTACAAGGGCCCGGGCTGCGGCGTGGTGCCCGCCAAGTCCGGCATGGATTTCATCCAAAAGGTCTCGTCCTTCTTCTTCGGAGATACACCTTTGAAGGACTCTGGTTGTGCTTTTCTTGTAAAGCTCTCCCTCGTGGACTTTGTAGGCTTTAGATCGCCGCACTATGCAGCGGGCCTCGTTTTGGTCCTCGGGAAGTTCCTGCCTAGTTAGGTAGGCTAGGAATGGCTCTGTCCAAGGGGCAATGACTACCATTATTTCGTGGGTTGACGGCGTTGTTTCGTTGGCGTAGCCGCCAATTGTGTCAGGATGCTCGGTGAGCGGCAGTGTAGTTGTGTCCGGGCTATTGCTTCCGGATTCTCCATCCCATGATACAGATGGCTTGAACAGCCTTTCTAGGAAGATGTTGGGAGGGACGGCCTCGCGCTTGGCGCCGATGCGTGCCAGCACTTCTGCTGCTTGGTTATTTTCCCGGGCTATGTGATGAAATTCGAACCCCTCAAACCGTGCTGACATCTTTAAGATGGCGTTGCGGTAAGCTGCCATTTTTGGGTCCTTGGCGTCGGAGTCTCCATTTATTTGGGATATTGCGAGATTTGAATCCCCGCGGACCTCTAGGCGCTGAATGCCCATGGAGACTGCCATTCGGAGGCCATGTAAAAGGGCCTCGTATTCGGCTGCGTTGTTCGAATCCGTGTACATTATCTGAAGTACGTATTGGACTGTGTCCCCGGTTGGGGACGTCAGGGCGACGCCAGCCCCCAGGCCAGACAACATTTTGGAGTCGTCGAAGTGCATGATCCAGTTGGAGTATGCGCCGTATTCTTTAGGGAGTTCGGCTTCAGTCCATTCGGCAATGAAGTCGGCCAAAACCTGCGACTTAATAGCTCGCCTTGGCTTGTAGGTTATGTCGAATGGGAGGAGCTCGATGGCCCATTTGGCAATCCAGCCTGTTGCGTCGCGGTTGTTTATAATGTCATTAAGGGGTACTTCGGATGCCACTGTTATGGAGCACTCTTGAAAGTAGTGTCGCAGCTTCCGGGATGCCATGAACACCGCGTATGCTATCTTTTGATAATGCGGGTACCGTGACTTGCATGGAGTTAGCACAGTGGACACGTAGTACACTTGTTTTTGGAGGGGGAACTTGTGTCCATCCGCTTCTCGTTCGACGACGAGCACCGCACTGACAACTTGATGGTTTGCCGCGATGTATAATAGCATTGGTTCGCCCGTGTTGGGCGTGGCCAGGACCGGATTTGTTGCCAATACGGCTTTTATTTCTTCGAGTCCGGCCGTGGCGGCCTCCATCCACTCGAAGTGGTCGGTGCGCCGTAGGAGGCGATAGAGGGGTAATGCCTTTTCTCCTAAGCGGGAGATAAAGCGGCTTAGAGCCGCCACGCATCCTGTCAGTTTTTGTATTTGTTTGAGGTCCTTTGGGGTATCTAATTGTGACAGAGCTCGGATCTTGGCTGGGTTTGCTTCAATTCCTCTACCGGATACGACGATGCCTAGGAGCTTTCTGGCTGGTATGCTGAAAACGCATTTTCCCGGGTTGAGCTTAATGTCATATGTTCGGAGATTGTCGAACGTGAGCCTCAAGTCGTCTACTAGGGTATCGACATGTTTTGTTTTGACGACCACGTCGTCTACGTATGCTTTGACTGTTTTGCTGATCTGGTTGGCCAGACATGTCTGAATCATGCGCTGATATGTTGCGCCGGCGTTTTTGAGCCCGAAGGGCGTCATGTTGAAGAAGAATGGGCCGTACGAGGTGATGAATGCCGTTGCGGCCTGGTCTGACTCTGCCATCTTGATTTGATGGTAGCCAGAGTATGCATCGAGGAAACACAATGAGTCGTGTCCTACAGTGGCGTCGATGATTTGATCGATTCGAGGGAGTGGGAAAGGGTCCTTTGGACAGGCCTTGTTTAGGTCTTTGAAATCGACATATAGGCGCCAAGATTTGTCTTTCTTTGGTACCATCACCAGGTTTGCTAGCCAGTCCTGATGTTTTATGTCTCTGATGAACCCGGCTTCCAGCGGTTTTGCTAGCTCCTCTCCCATGGCTTGTCTCTTAGGTTCGGAAAAGCGCCGTAGGGTCTGCTTGATGGGTTTAAACCCTTTTATGATGTTCAGGCTGTGCTCGGCCAGCCTGCGTGGGATTCCTGGCATATCCGAGGGGTGCCAGGCGAAAATGTCCCAATTTTCTCGCAGAAATTCTCTGAGTGCGGCGTCTACATCGGGTTTTAATTGTGCCCCGATGGAGGCCATTTTTGTAGGGTCCGTTGGATGGACTTGGAATTTGACTATTTCGTCCGCCGGTTTAAAAGAGGTGGACTTGGATCTCTTGTCTAGTATCACGTTGTCCCTGTCCACCGTGGAGCGCAACGCCATTAACTCCTCGGTCGCTAGGGCCTCAGATAATGACTCCAAGGCTAGTGCGGCTGTCTTGTTTTCAGCGCGGAGCGCTATGTCCGGATCACTTGCGAGAGTGATGATTCTGTTGGGCCCGGGCATTTTGAGCTTCATGTACCCGTAATGGGGTATGGCTTGGAAAATTGTAAATGCTTCTCGCCCTAGCAAAGCGTGGTAGCCGCTGCTGAACGGGCCACTTGAAACGTGACCTCCTCGGATCTGTAATTGTCCGGCGTGCCGAACACCACATCCAGTGTGATTTTTCCTGAACTGCACGCTTCCGGGCTTGGCATTATTCCCCTAAAAGTTGTGTTGCTTCGCTCAATGAGGCTCCAGTCAATTTCCATTTTTCGCAGGGTTTCCTCGTAGATGAGGTTGAGTCTGCTGCCGCTGTCCATGAGTACCTTTGTAAGTCAGAAGCCATCCACTATCGGATTGAGGACCAATGCGGCTGGTGCTCGGGCTGTCCGGAATTTAGGTTTGTCACTGGCGTTAAAGGTGATAGCCGTGTCACTCCATGGGTTTATTGTTGCTACTTGGTAGACTTCAGCGAGGTTGCAGAGCGTTCATTTCCTTGCATTGTTTGATGTGAACGTCTCGAAGACTGTTGACACCATACTGGGGAGGTATTCTTCGGGTGCTGGAGTTAAAAGCTCCTCGCCGCTTCTGGCTACCTGTTGTGGTATCCAACATGCTCTGAGGCTGTGCGTTGGTGTGGCTTTCCCTGAATTATGAATTCTATAGGGTCCATTGAGCCGTCCTTCCAATACGGTCCCGTACCCTGTAGCAGGTTTTTTTTGATGTTTGGCTCAGATGCCTAGTGATAATGCACCCTTTTGTTTCGGACTCGTGTTATATTCGGGGCCGGATTGTCTGAGAATTTATCTTCAGTTTTCCGAACGCTTTCAATCGCGCAGTACTTTCGTACCATGGATGTCAAGTCGCCGAATCGTGTAATTTTGCGGCGACTTATGGCGTTGAGGATTCCGATGTCCGTGCAGTAGTTAAGGAAGAGTGAAATTGCTTCTCTCTCGCGGCAGTCCTTTATCGTGTTCATGACCAGGAGGAATCTGGCCCAGTAGTGGTGTACTGTTTCTCTGGACTCTTGCCGTATTAGGTATAAATCTCGTATAGTTGGGTGGGCGGGTGGAAATAAATCCGGACCCCTGCCCGATGTAAGATTCAGGGGCCGAGCGGTTTCCGAATTTGGAAGCTTGCTTTCTCGGATATTATTCAATGAATCGGGCCTACTGCCTGACTTTAGGTTCATGGTTCGGGCGACATCCTCCCCTCCGCGGGTTTCTGGCTTGGAGGGATCGGGAATCCGGGCGCATCTGGTCCTTAGGGCGGGCGAAGACTCTCCGCATTGTTCTTCCACCACTTCAACGTGGTGGGTTATCTGGGGAGAGTCGATCTCTCTCTGATCAGGTTTAAGCCCAATCTGGTCGTAATCAGTAGCGACTGCCAGGGCTGCGATGCAATCCAAGAGTTCGTTCAGGGAGAAGAGCTCCATCGGATCTAACTGCTCGGCGAGCTCCGAGCTGATGTGAAGATTGCTTTTGATGGCCCGAGAGGTCATCGTTGGCGCGGCGGCCGGACTGGCGGTCATCAAAAACCTGCCTAGCCGGAGAGTATGGCCGACAGCCAAAACTCGTTTAGCAACGACGCCGTCTTTAAAGACGGGATGCGGCATCCTTCCTGATGGTGACGACACAGCGGAACTCTCAATGAAAGCACCAATGTCGGTGTCAAAACTGGTGGATCTCGGGTAGGGGGTCCCGAACTGTGCGTCTAGGCAGATGGTAACAGGAGACAAGGGACACGATGTTTTTACCCAGGTTCGGGCCTTCTCGATGGAGGTAAAACCCTACTCCTGCTTGATTAATATTGATGATATGGGTAGTACAAGAGTAGATCTACCACGAGAACGGAGTGGCTAAACCCTAGAATCTAGCCTATGGTATGATTGTTGTTCGCCTATGGACTAAAACTCTCCGGTATATATCGACACTGGAGCGGACTAGGGTTACACAGAGTCGGTTACAATGGGAGGAGATCTTCATATCGTATCGCCAAGCTTGCCTTCCACGCCAAGGAAAGTCCCATCCGGACACGGGACGGAGTCTTCAATCTTGTATCTTCATACTCCGGGAGTCCGACCAAAGGTCATAGTCCGGCCATCCGGACACCCCCTAATCCAGGACTCCCTCAATAACCAATAACACATAAAAGAATTCAGAGGAGATTCAATTATTTCTCATATATAAACTTGATCATAAACCCACAATTCATCGGATCTCGACAAACACACCGCAAAAAGAGTTACATCGAATAGGTCTCCAAGAAGATCGAGGAGAACTTTGTATTGAGATTCAAAGAGAGAGAAGAAGCCATCTAGCTAATAACTATGGACCCGAAGGTCTGTGGTAAACTACTCACAACTCATCGAAGAGGCCTTGGAGATGATGTAGAGGCCCTCCATGGTCGATTCCCCCTCCGGCCGAGCTCCGGCGAAGGCTCCAAGATGGGATCTCATGGATACAGAAGGTTGCGGCGGTGGAAATAGTTTTTCGTGGTTCTCCTGGATGTTTTCAGGGTACGTGGATATATATAGGAGGAAGAAGTAGGTCGCTTGACCCATGAGGGGCCCACGAGGGTGGGGTGCGCGCCTACCCCTAGGGCAAGCCCTCCTGCCTCGTGGCCGCCTCGACTGCTTCTTGACGTCCACTCCAAGTCTCCTGGATTGCATTTGTTCCAAAAAGATCGCTCCTGAAGGTTTCATTCCGTTTGGACTCCGTTTGATATTCCTTTTCTTCAAAACACTAAAATAGGCAAAAAACCAGCAATTCGGGGTGGGCCTACGGTTAGTAGGTTAGTCCCAAAAATGATATAAAAGTGTAAAGTAAAGTCCATAAACATCCAAAACGGGTAATATAATAGCATGGAGCAATAAAAAATTATAGATACGTTGGAGACGTATCAAGCATCCCCAAGCTTAATTCATGCTCGTCCTCGAGTAGGTAAATGATAAAAACAATTTTTTTGATGCGGAATGCTACCTAGCATATTTCTCAATATAATTTTCTTTGTTGTGGCATGAATGCTCAGATACAAATGATTCTAAATAAAA
The DNA here is from genome assembly GCF_018294505.1 of Triticum aestivum. Classification (NCBI taxonomy): domain Eukaryota; kingdom Viridiplantae; phylum Streptophyta; class Magnoliopsida; order Poales; family Poaceae; genus Triticum; species Triticum aestivum. Next base: position 540,423,288 of record NC_057807.1, on the reverse strand, counting down.
TTTCATATTGAAATAAGAGTATAATACTTCAAGCATACTAACAAAGCAATCATGTCTTCTCAAAATAACATGGCTAAAGAAAGCTATCCCTACAAAATCATACAATCTGGCTATGCTCTATCTTCATCACACAAAGTATTTAATCATGCACAACCCCGATGACAAGCCAATCAATTGTTTCATACTTTAGTATTCTCAAACTTTTTCAACTTTCACGCAATACATGAGCGCGAGCCATTGACATAGCACTATATGTGGAATAGAATGGTGGTTGTGGAGAAGACAAAAAAAGGAGAAGATAGTCTCACATCAACTAGGCATATAACCGGGATATGGAGATGCCCATTAATAGATATCAATGTGAGTGAGTAGGGATTGCCATGCAACAGATGCACTAGAGCTATAAGTGTATGAAAGCTCAACAAAAGAAACTAAGTGGGTGTGCATCCAACTTGCTTGGTCATGAAGACCTAGGGTATTTTGAGGAAGCCCATCATTGGAATATACAAGCCAAGTTCTATAATGAAATATTCCCACTAGTATATGAAAGTGACAACATAGGAGACTCTCTATCATGAAGATCATGGTGCTACTTTGAAGCACAAGTGCGGAAAAAAGATAGTAACATTCTCCCTTCTCTCTTTTTCTCTCAATTTTTTTATTTGGTGGGCTTCTTTGGCCTCTTTTATTTTTTTTATTTGGGATTCTTTGGCCTCTTTTATTTTTATAAAGTACGAAGTCTCATCCCGACTTGTGGGGGAATCATAGTCTCCATCATCCTTTCCTCACTTGGGGCAATGCTCTAATAATGAAGATAATCACACTTTTATTTACTTACAACTCAAGAATTATTACAACTCAATACTTAGAACAAAATATGACTCTACGTGAATGCCTCCGACGGTGTACCGGGATTTGCAATGAATCAAGAGTGACATGTATGAAAGAATTATGAAGGTGGCCTTGCCACAAATACGATGTCAACTACATGATCATGCAAAAGCAATATGACAATGATGGAGCGTGTCATAATAAGCGGAACGGTTAAAAGTTGCATGGCAATATATCTCGGAATGGCTATGGAAATGCCATAATAAGTAGGTATGGTGGCTGTTTTGAGGAAGGTATACAGTGGGTATATGGTACCGGCGAAAGTTGCGCGGCACAAAATAGGCTAGCAATGGTGGAAGGGTGAGAGTGTATAATCCATGGACTCAACATTAGTCATAAGGAACTCATATACTTATCGCAAAAATCTACAAGTCATTGAAAATAAAGTACTACGTGCATGCTCCTAGGGGGATAGATTGGTAGGAAAAGACAGCGCTCGTCCCCGACCGCCACTCATAAGGAAGACAATCAATAAGTAAATTATGTCCAACTTCATCACAAAGCGGTTCACCATACGTGCATGTTACGCGAATCACAAACTTCAACACAAGTATTCCTCAAATTAATAGTTACTCCACTAGCATGACTCTAATATCACCATCCTCATATCTCAAAACAATTATCAAATTGATCATAGCATCCAATTCACTTTCTATGATAGTTTTTATTATACCCAACTTGGATGCCCATCATTCTATGACCAAATTTATAACCATAGCAAATACCATGCTGTTCTAAAAGACTCTCAAAATGATATAAGTGAATCATGAGAGACCAACAATTTCTACAAAATAAAGCCACCGCCGTGCTCTAAAAGATATAAGTGAAGCACTAGAGCAAAATTATCTAGCTCAAAAGATATAAGTGAAGCACATAGAGTATTCTAATAAATTCCGGATCAAGTGTATCTCTCCCAAAATGTGTGTACATCAAGGAAGATTGTGGTAAACTAAAAATCAAGGACTTATATCATACAAGACACTCCAAGAAAAACACATATCATGTGGCGAATAAAAATATAGCTCCAAGTAAAGTTACCGATAGACGAAGACGAAAGAGGGGATGCCTTCCGGGGCATCCCCAAGCTTAGGCTTTTGGTTTTCCTTGAATATATTGGGGTGCCATGGGCATCCCCAAGCTTGGGCTCTTTCCACTCCTTATTCCATAGTCCATCAAATCTTTACCCAAAACTTGAAAACTTCACAAATCAAAACTCAACAGGAAATCTCATAAGCTCTGTTAGTGCAAGAAAGAAAAACCACCACATAAGGTACTGTAATGAACTCATTCTTTATCGATATTGGTGTTAAACATACTGTATTCCAACTTCTCTATGGTTCATACCCCCCTATACTAGCGATACATGCATCAAAATAAGCAAACAACACAGAAAAAACAAAATCTGTCAAAAACAGAACAGTCTGTAGCAATCTGTAACTTTCGAATACTTCTGGAACTCTAAAAATCCTACTAAAATTGTAAGTCCTGAGAAATTTGTCTATTGATCTACTGAAAAAGAATCAACGCAAAATCATGTTTCTGTGATTTATTAAAATTATTCTCGTGCGCACAAAAGTTTCTATTTTTCAGCAGAATCAAATTAACTATCACCGTAGGTTATCCTATAGGTTCTACTTAGCATAAACACTAATTAAAACATAAAACCACATGTAAACAGAAGCTAGATGAATTATTTATTACTAAACAGAATCAAAAATCAAGAAACAAAAATAAAATTGGGTTGCCTCCCAAGAAGCGCTATCGTTTAACGCCCCTAGCTAGGCATAAAAGCCAGAATAGATCTAAGTATTGCCATCTTTGACATTCAATTCATAAGTGGCTCGCACAATAGATTCATAAGGTAATTTGAATTTCTTTATAGGGAAGTGTTCCATGCCTTTCCTTAATGGAAATTGTAATTTAATATTGCCATCCTTCATATCAATAATTGCACCAATCGTTCTAAGGAAAGGTCTACCAAGAATAATAGGACATGAAAGATCGCAATCTATATCAAGAACAATAAAATCTACGGGCACATAATTCCTATTTGCAACAATAAGAACATCATTGATCCTTTAAAGAGCAATCATCAAAATCATGGAAACCTAGCACATCACATAAAGTTTTCGGAATCATGGAAACACTAGCACCCAAATCACACAAAGCATAACATTCATGATCTTTAATTTTAATTTTTATAGTAGGTCCCACTCATCAAAAAGTTTTCTAGGTATAGAAACTTCCAATTCAAATTTTTCCCCATAATATTGCATCAAGGCATCAACAATATGTTTGGTAAAAGCTTTATTTTGACTATAAGCATGAGGAGACTTCAACACGGATTGCAACAAGGAAATACAATCTATTAAAGAACAATTATCATAATTAAATTCCTCGAAATCCAAAATAGTGGGTTCATTGCTATGTAAAGTTTTGACCTCTCCAATCCCACTTTTACTAAATTTAGCATCAAGATATAAAAACTCCGAATCATTGGGACGCCTTTTAACTAAAGTTGTCTCATCTCCAGTCCCATCATTATCAAGATTCATATTGCAAAACAAAGATTTAATAGGGGACACATCAATAACTTTTAGATCTTCATTATTATTTTCATGGAAACTAGAAGAACACGCTTTTACAAAGCAATCTTTATTAGCACGCATCCTAGAGGTTCTTTCTTTGCACTCATCAATGGAAATTCTCATGGCTTTGAGAGACTCATTGATATCATGCTTAGGTGGAATGGATCTAAGTTTCAAAGAATCAACATCAAGCGAAAGTCTATCAACGTTCCTAGCCAATTCATCAACTTTATGCATTTTTTCTTCAAGCAAATCATTGAAATTCTTTTGAGAGATCATAAATTATTTAACACTATTCTCAAAATCAGAGGGCATATTATTAAAATTTCCATAAGAGTTGTTGTAGGAATTACCATAATTATTAGAGGAATTACTAGGAAACGACCTAGGATTAAAGTTTCCTCTATAAGCATTGTTACCAAAATTATTCCTACCAACAAAATTCACGTCCATAGACTCATTATTATTCTCAATCAAAGTAGACAAAGGCATACCTTTGGGATCAATAGGATCACTCTTAGTTGCGAATAATTTCATAAGTTCATCCATCTTTCCACTCAAAACATTAAACTCTTCTATCGCATGAACCTTTTTACTAGTAGATCTTTTGGTGTGCCATTGAGGATAATTAACCATAATGTTATCAAGGAGTTTAGTAGCTTCTCCTAAACTGATTTCCATAAAAGTGCCTCCCGCGGCCGAATCTAAAAGATTTCTAGAAGAAAAATTCAATCCAGCATGAATTTTTTGTATGATCATCCATAAATTGAAACCATGAGTAGGGCAATTGCGAATCATTAATTTCATTCTTTCCCAAGATTTGGCAACATGCTCATGATCAAGTTGTTTAAAATTCATAATATCATTTCTAAGAGAGATGATCTTAGCGGGAGGAAAATACTTAGAGATAAAAGCACCTTTGCACTTATTCCATGAATCAATGCTATTTTTAGGCAAAGCCGAAAACCAAGTTTTAGCACGATCTCTAAGTGAAAGCGAAAATAACTTCAATTTAACAATATCATTATCGGTATCTTTCTTCTTTTGCATATCACACAAATCAATAAAGTTGTTTAGAGAGAAGCGGCATCTTCACTAGGAAGGCTGAAGAATTGATCTTTCATAACAAGATTCAACAAAGCAGCATTGATTTCACAAGATTCAGCATCATTAAAAGGAGCAATCGGAGTGCTAAGGATATCATTATTATTCGTATTGGGAAATTCGCACAATTTGGTATTATCTTGCGCCATCGTGACAAACAATCCAACACACAAGCACACAAAAAGGCAAGTGAAAAAGAGAGAGGAGAACAGGAAAGAGAAGGCGAATAAAACAACAAGGGTGAAGTGGGGGAGAGGAAAACGAGAGGCAAATGGCAAATAATGTAATGCGAGGGAGATGAGTTTGTGATGGGTACTTCGTATGTCTTGACTTGAGCGAAGACCTCCCCGCCAACGGCGCCAGAAATCCTTCTTGCTACCTCTTGAGCACTGCGTTGGTTTTCCCTTGAAGAGGAAAGGGTGATGCAGCAAAGTAGTGTAAGTATTTCCTTCAGTTGTTGAGAACCAAGGTATCAATCCAGTAGGAGGCTCCTCAAAAGTCCCTCATACCTACACAAACAAATAAGAACCTCGCAACCAACGCGATATAGGGGTTGTCAATGCCTTCATGGAAACTTGCGAAAGTGAGATCTGATAGAGATGATAAGATAAGATAAATATTTTTGGTACTTTTATGATATAGATTGGAAAGTAAAGATTGCAAATAAAAGTATATTGGGAACTTATATGATAAAAGATATACTTGGGGGCCATAGGTTTCACTAGTGGCTTCTCTCAAGATAGCATAAGTATTAGGGTGGGTGAACAAATTATTGTCGAGCAATTGATAGAAAAGTGCATAGTTATGAGAATATCTAGACATGATCATGTATATAGGCATCAAATCCGCAACAAGTAGATCGAAATGATTCTGCATCTACTACTATTACTACACACATCGACCGACTCCTGCCTACATCTAGAGTATTAAGTTCATAAGAACAGAGTAACCCATGAAGAAAGATGACATGATGTAGAGGTATAAACTACAACAATATGATATAAACCCCATCTTTTTATCCTCGATGGCAACAATACAATATGTGCCTTGCTGCCCCTGCTGTCACAAGGGAAGGACACCGCAAGATTGAACCCAAAGCTAAGCACTTCTCCCATTGCAAGAAAGATCAATCTAGTAGGCCAAACCAAACTGATAATTCAAAGAGACTTGCAAAGATAACCAATCACACATAAAAGAATTCAGAGGAGATTCAATTATTTCTCATAGATAAACCTGATCATAAACTCACAATTCATCGGATCTCGACAAACACACCGCAAAAAGAGTTACATCGAACAGGTCTCGAAGAAGATCGAGGAGAACTTTGTATTGAGATTCAAAGAGAGAGAAGAAGCCATCTAGCTAATAACTATGGACCTGAAGGTCTGTGGTAAACTACTCACAAATCATCAGAGAGGCCTTGGAGATGATTTAGAGGCCCTCCGTGGTTGATTCCCCCTCCGGCGGAGAACCGACAAAGGCTCCAAGATGGGATCTCACGGATACAGAAGGTTGCAGCGGTGGAAATAGTTTTTCGTGGTGCTCCTGGATGTTTTCGGGGTACGTGGATATATATAGGAGGAAGAAGTAGGTCGGTTGAGCCACGAGGGGCCCGCGAGGGTGGGGGGCACGCCTACCCCCCTAGGGAGCACCCTCCTACCTCGTGGCCGCCTCGGCTGCTTCTTGACGTCCACTCCAAGCGATTGCTCGACAGGCTACGCATTACTGACCCCGAGCAATAGATGGATGGCTGTTAACTGAACCCGATCGAGCGATTCCTGCTACTACTGCTAAACGAAGCCAATCGATGCTACCTCTGGATGAATAGTGAATGTCGGGGGGGGGGGGGGGGATGAACAGTGAGCGGTGGGGGTGGATGAACAGGACCCCGTGGTGTTGCCTCTGGATGAACAGGACCTTGGTCGATCGAGCCCGTTGGGGCTGGATGAACAGGACCCCGTGGAGGGCTAGATGAACAAGACGATGATACGTTTCCATCGTATCTACTTTTCCAAACACTTTTGCCCTTGTTTTGGACTCTAACTTGCATGATTTGAATGGAACTAACCCGGACTGACGCTGTTTTCAGCAGAACTGCTATGGTGTTATTTTTGTGGAGAAAGAAAAGTTCTCGGAATGACCTGAAAATCCACGGAGCAACTTTTCAGTATTAATAAAAAATACTGGCGAATGAATTAGTGCTAGGGTGCCCACACCCTGTCCCTGAGGGTGGGGGGCTCGCGCCCTCCCCCTGGGCGCACCCCCTGCCTCGTGGGCCCCCTAGATGTCCACCGACCTCAACTCCAACTCCATATATTCTCTTTCGCGGAGAAAAAAATCAGAGAGAAAGTTTCATCGCGTTTTACGATATGGAGCCGCTGCCAAGCGCTAATCTCTCTCGGGAGGGCTGATCTGGAGTCCGTTCGGGGCTCCGGAGAGGGGGACTCATCGCTGTCGTCATCATCAACCATCCTCCATCACTAATTTCATGATGCTCACCACCGTGTGTGAGTAATTCCATCGTAGGCTTGCTAGACAGTGATGGGTTGGATGAGATTTACCATGTAATCAAGTTAGTTTTGTTAGGGTTTGATCCCTAGTATCCACTATGTTCTAAGATTGATGTTTCTATGACTTTGCTATGCTTAATGCTTGTCACTAGGGCCCAAGTGCCATGATTTCAGATATGAACCTATTATGTTTTCATGAATATATGTGAGTTCGTGATCCTATCTGGCAAGTCTATAGTCACCTATTATGTTTTATGATCCGACAACCCCGAAGTGACAATAATAGGGATACCTCTCGGTGGTGACCGTAGTTTGAGGAGTGCTTGTATTCACTATGTGTTAATGGTTTGGTCCGGTTCTCTATTAAAAGGAGGCCTGAATATCCCTTAGTTTCCATTAGGACCTCGCTGCCACGGGAGGGTAGGACAAAAGATGTCATGCAAGTTCTTTTCCATAAGCACGTATGACTATATTCGGAATACATTCCTACATTACATTGATGAACTGGAGCTAGTTCTGTGTCACCCTAGGTTATAACTATTACATGAGGAATCGCATCCGACGTAATTATCCATCACTGATCCAATGCCTACGAGCTTTTCACATATTGTGCTTTGCTTATTTACTTTACTGTTGCTACTGTTACAATTACTACAAAACTGCTATCGTTACTTTTGCTACTGTTACCATTACTATCATACTACTTTGCTACTAAATACGTTGCTGTAGATACTAAGTTATCCAGGTGTGGTTGAATTGACAACTCAACTGCTAATACTTGAGAATATTCTTTGGCTTCCCTTGTGTCGAATCAATAAATTTGAGTTGAATACTCTACCCTCGAAAACTGTTGCGATCCCGTATACTTGTGGGTTATCAAGACTATTTTCTAGCGCCGTTGCTGGGGAGAGCATAGCTCTATTCTTTGAGTCACTTGGGATTTATATCTGCTGGTCACTATGAAGAACTTCAAAGACGAAAGAACTAAGATTTTCCCCTCAACTACGAGGGGAGGTAAGGAACTGCCATCTAGCTCTGCACTAGATTCTCCTTCTGTTTTGAGTAAGCTTGCGACACCTAAACCTGCTTCTGCTATTAATTCTGATATGTCGCATGTTAGTAATGATGCCACTTCTACTATGCATGATACTTATGATGAAACTACTTCTGTGCCTGATACTACTGTGCCATTAGGTGAATATCTTGATGAACAACTTGCTAGGTTTAGAGAGAAAGAAATTATTGAAGATAGTGATGATGAAGGTTCTCCCCCTAAGTATGAATTACCTGTTGTTCCTAAGGGTTATGTTATGGATGAAGAAACTACTAGAGCTATTCTTGCTTGCAATGATAGATCTGATCTTAAGAAGTTACTAGCTAAATGGAAACAGAAATCTCTAAATGCTAGAATGAAATATGACCCTGCTTTTGCTACTTCACCTATCTTTGTTACTGATAAGGATTATGAATTCTTTGTTGATCCTTAGATAATTACTTTGATTGAATCTGATCCTTTTTATGACAATGAATCTGAAAGTGTTTTGGCACATCTTACTAAGTTAAATGATATAGCCACCCTGTTCACTAATGATGAGAAATCTCGCTACTACTATATCCTTAAGATATTTCCATTCTCATTAAAGGGTGATGCTAAAACTTGGTTTAATTTTCTTGATCCTGGTTGTGTGCGTAGTCCCCAGGATATGATTTATTACTTCTCTGCTAAATATTTCCCTGCTCATAAGAAACAAGTTGCCTTGAGGGAAATATATAATTTTGTGCAAATTGAAGAAGAGAGTCGCCCACAAGCTTGGGGGAGGCTTCTCCGATTACTTAATGCTTTGCCTGATCATCCTCTTAAGAAAAAATGAAATACTTGATATCTTTTATAATGGATTAACCGATGCTTCTAAGGACCACTTGGATAGTTGTGCTGGTTGTGTTTTCAGGGAAAGAACAGTCGATCAAGCTGAATTGTTATTGAATAATATGTTGACTAATGAAAATAATTGGACTTTTCCTGAGCCAATTCCTGAACCAACTCCGAAGAAGAGGGGTGTTCTATTTCTCAGTCCTGAAGATATGCAAGAGGTAAAGAAATCAATGAAAGAAAAAGGTATTAAAGCTGAAGATGTTAAGAATTTACCTCCTGTTGAAGAAATACATGGTCTTACTATACCACCTATTGAAGAAACACATTGTCTTGATAACCCGACATAGGTAGTAAAGGTAAATTCTCTCAATAGATATGATAAAGTTGAAATCCCGTCTACTAAGTTTCCTAGCCAATGTTTAGATGAATTTGATGATTTTATGGCTAGACAAGAAAACTTTAATGCTTATGTTGGTAGAGAAGTAAAGAGTAATGCTTACATGATTGGACGCTTTAGTGATTATATGGCTTGAGTTAAAGGTGAACTTAAACTCATTAATAAATATGCTTCTATGGTTACCACTCAAGTAGAACAAGTACTTAAAGCTCAAAGTGATTTGCTCGATGAATTAAATAATAAACATGACTTTGCTGTTAGAGTGGCTACTAGAACTGGTTGAATGACTCAGGAACCTTTGTATCCTGAAGGCCACCCTAAGAGAATTGAGCAAGATTCTCAGAGAAATAATTTAGATGCACCTAGTCCTTCTAAAAAGAAGAAAAAGAAAAATGATAGGACTTTGCATGCTTCTAGTGAACCTGTTATAGACACACCTGAGAATCTCAATGATATTTCTATTTCTGATGCTGAAACGCAATCTGGTGATGAACATGAACCTAGTGATAATGTTAATGATAATGTTCATGTTGATGCTCAACCTAGCAATAATAATGATGTAGAGATTGAACCTGCTGTTGATCTTGATAACCCACAATCAAAGAATCAACATTATGATAAGAGAGACTTTGTTGCTAGGAAGCACGGTAAAGAAAGAGAACCATGGGTTCAGAAACCCATGCCTTTTCCTCCTAAGCCATCCAAGAAAAAGGATGATGAGGATTTTGAGCGCTTTGCTGAAATGATTAGACCTATCTTCTCACGTATACGCTTAACTGATATGCTCAAAGTAAACCCTTATACTAAATATATAAAGGATATCATTACAAATAAAAGAAAGATACCAGAAGCTGAAATTTCCACCATGCTTGCTAATTATACTTTTAAGGGTGGAATACCTAAGAAACTAGGAGATCCAGGAGTACCAACTATAACATGCTCCATTAAAAGAAACTATGTTAAAATTGCTTTATGTGATCTTGGAGCCGGTGTTAGCGTTATGGCTCTCTCTTTATATCGTAGACTTGAATTGAATAAGTTCACACCTACTGAAATATCTTTGCAAATGGCTGATAAATCAACTGCTATACCTGTCGGCATTTGTGAGGATGTGCTGTTGTGGTTGCAAATGTCACTATCTTAACGGACTTTGTTATTCTGGATATTCCCGAGGATGATAGTATGTCGATTATCCTTGGTAGACCCTTTTTTAATACTGCAGGGGCTGTTATTGATTGCAACAAAGGCAATGTCACTTTTCATATTAATGGTAATGAGCATACAGTACACTTTCTGAGGAAACAGCCTCAAGTTTATAGCATCAATTCTATTGGAAAAATTCCAACTATCATTATTGGAGGTTTTGAATTTCCTCTTGCTACTGTCAAGAAGAAATATGATATTCTTATTATTGGGGATGTGCATATCCCCATTGAGGTAACCTAGTGTTATTCGAAATTTCTCTGGTTCTATGTTATTCGGAATGAGTTTGTTAACAAGACTTGATCAACCCTGTTAGTAGATTCCTTTTGATGAGCATGAGATGGATGAAATTAGAAGGCACATCCTTTTGTACCCTTCTTTTTTACTTTCAATTATTTAGATTAAATAAAGTAAAAATATCATTTTCTGTTTGTTTTGTGAATTATCCATGCAATAAAAAATACCCGAAAATAAAAGTTCTCCAGATTCCCTGCCAATTTAGTATGATTTTTTTAGAATATTTGAGAATTTTAGGCACTGAGAACACAACAGGGGGGCAAGCATCTGGCCACGAGGGTCCAGGGTGCGCCCCCCTACCTTGTGGGCCCACGATGGCCCCCTCCACTTATTACTACACCCACTCACTTCATCTTCCTCCCAAAAAATCCCCATCCAGCTCAAGCACGAGTTCTAGCTCTTTTTGCTGCGATTTTCGATCTCCTTGCTCAAAGCTCCATTCATAAAACTTCTTTTGGAGATTGTTCCTTGGTATGTGACTCCTCCAATGGTCCAATTAGTTTTTGTTCTAGTGCTTTATTCATTGCTAATTTTTGCTGCCTAGGTGACCCTGTTCTTGAGCTTGCATGTCAAATTTATGAGGTCCCAAGTAATTCTAATGCATGATATAGGCTCTAGGCACTTGTGGGAGTAGTTGCTACCAATTTTATTGAGTTTGATTCACTTTAATTTTGAGTTACTAAAAATTTCAGAAATTTTTTAGAGGAAGAAATATGTCTAGGAAAATGTACCAAGGTGGTTCTTCAAGAAAGCAAGGACCCAGGCGCGCTATGCGCGAACAAGACGATGAACCACCAAGGGAAGCTGATGTGCGGCCTTGTGAATGGCCGTCGGAAGAGTTTATGGTAAATGCAGGCATCAAGGATGAATTTGATGCATATGTGCGTAATGCCGATCTTGAGGACTTCATGCAAGATAAGTGTCCTCAGTACTAGTATTTGACTGATTCATTCGTGAGAAGGTTTAAATTTTCATCTTCGCGTAATTCTTAAAGTGTCCTGTTTGATATTTATGATCAATCATATACCATGGACCTAGAAGATTTTACTACTGCTTGCAAACTCCCACAGTGGTGTAGGGTTAATGAACCCCGTAAATCTGAATATAAAGACTTTCTTGCTAGTATCACTGCGGGAGAATCTAGAGAAATAGCACAAGCTACTATAGGGAGTATTCATTTTCCTGCTATACATTATTTTGCTCCTTCATTGGTAGATGCATTAATGGTAAGGATGAAGCATGTCATGTGTGTGCTCCTGATCTTTGTGTTCTCAAGAGTGCTGTATTAGGTGATAAAGAATACAACTTGGGGGCAATTGTTGCACGTAGGTTGCATAACAATGGTTTAGTTGGAGATTTATTTGGAGGGATTTATGCGACCCGTGTGGCTAATTATCTTGGTATACCTCCATGTGAGGGTGATAGGGAGTTTCCTCCCGTTTATTTACATTATAATGCTATGGTTAGTCATCATTTTCTTGAGAGGAATGAACAATTCCTCCAGTATCGACTAATCTTTGACAGACGTCGCGCTGTCCATGTTACTCTCCCTGCTCCTTCCCTTTTTTATTACCAGGCAAAAGGAAGATATGTTGTCACCAGGGAGGAGGCAAATGAGTACGAGAGGAGGACGGAGGCAACTCGCCACCATGCTGCAGCCCAGGAGGCATTGGCTGCTGCATCTCAGTACGACTCTAGTTAAAACTACGGATAACAGTCAGGCTATCCATGGTCGTAGACCAACTTAGGCCAAAAGCCTAAGCTTGGGGGAGTACATATTTCTCACTGACATTACATTCATGTTCACACACACTCATTCTAGTTGTCGGTGCTCATACTTTTTATTGTACTATCCATGCTAGTTTAATTCTCTTTCTAGCTTTCTTCTTGTGTGTTTGATATACCTTAAGAAAAAATGAAAAAATTAGTTAGTTTAATTTCTATGCTTGTAGTAGCAATTAAAAGAAAACCCAAATAGATTTCTCGTTCTTCTTTTGCTTGTTGGGAGCTTTCCTGTGTAAATTGTTTTATTTCTTTTCTTTCCTTTGGGGTCGATAGGAGAAGACCATAACGAAAATGTTTAGTGGCTCTTATATGCATGATTGTTGATTTAACCAAGAGCCCATATTACCTTGTATTCTCCCTTGAATTGAATGCTTGCAGATTCCAGCTTAGTCCAATGCACGTCACTACAAAAAAAAGACACATCCATTTTGGGCCGAATGAAACTTTTTTTTGTCATACATATGACACTTCTATGACGATAATTCTGACAAAACACGGTATCATCATAGATGTGGTGGGCTCCTACTTCTATGACAAAAAATCATGACAGAAAATGGGCTTTTCATCCTAGGCGGGCCGGATACGCAGTTGCATGACGTTCTTTGGGCCGTCCATGAAGGCAAAAACCGTGGTAGAAGCGAGGGGGAGGAAAATTTCAGGGAGTTCCCGGTTACGGTGGGTGGTCGGGGGCCGAGCGATCCGCGTTTCTCTCGTACACGTACGTGCGTGTGTGCGAGGCGATGGCTCTAACTGAACCCGAGCGAGGCGTTGGACTCTAACTGAACCCAAGCGATTGCACTGCAGGCTACGCGTTACTGAACCCGAGCGATCGATCGATGGTTGTTAACTGAACTTGATCGAGCGATTCCTTCGCTACTACTGCTAACTAAAGCCGATCGATGCTGCCTATCTGGATGAACAGTGAGCGTTACGGGGGGGGGGGTGGATGAACAGTGAGCGGTGGGAGTGGATGAACAGGACCCGTGGCATTGCCTCTTCATGCACAGGACCCCGATCGATCGAGCCAGTTGGGGCTGGATGAACAGGACCTGTGGAGGGCTGGATGAACAAGACGACCCTGTGGAGGGCTGGATGAACAGTAGACGGTGGAGGGGTGGATGAATAGTAGCCCGTGGAGGGGTGGTTGAATAGGAGCCCGTGGAGTGGGGTGGTTGAACAGTAGCCAGTGGAGTAGTGCGCGGTGGAGGCTGGATGAACAGGAGCCCGTGGATGAACAGTCATAGGTGGAGGCTGGAGGAGGTCGACGGTGGATGAATAGTAGCCCGTGGAGGCTGGAGGAGGTCGACGGTGGAGATGAACAGTATCCCGTGGAGTCCCGTTTTGCAGTACACCACACCCTCCCGATGAACAGCACCCCCGTTTCGATCGTAGCGCTCTAACACAAGTCTGTTTCGTCTGTTTTGCAGTACGCCACACCCCTCCCGATCAACAGGACCCCCGTTTCGACCGTAGGAGGTCCGTTTCCTCCGTTTTGCGGTACGCCACAACCCTCCCGATCAACATGACCCCTGTTTCGACCGTAGGAGGTCCGTTTCGTCCGTTTTGCGGTATGCCACACCCCTCCCGATCAACAGGATCCCTGTTTTGACCGTAGGAGGTTCGTTTCCTCCGTTTTGCGGTACGACAGACCCCTCCCAATCAACAGGACCCCATTCCGAACGTAGGAGGTCTGTTTCCTCCACTCTGCGGTACGCCAGGCCTCGTTTCCATCGCCTGTTCTGTCCAAGCCCTCCCGATGAACACGACGACGCTTTTTGTTCCGACCCAGCCGATTGGCTCCCCATGAACACGACAACGACGCTGTTTCTCCGTTTCGACCCAGCCATGTACACGAGCCCTGGGCGTACGTATGCGCGATTAGGCGTTCGAGACCCCGCCCGTATGTACACAGACGTGGCCGTATTTTCTTTGTTGCACACTGGTTGTTGTACGTACGTGTACATACTGTGTGCGCGCCTCTACATCGACCATTATATATGTACGTACACGTTCGCGACCAGAATGACAACGCTACGTACTCTTCGACCAGGTGGGTCCTGACTGTGAGGCACTTCCTTGCGTGCGCAGATGTAGTTGGTGGGTCCCAGCAGTCGGGGGGCGAATCGTTTTTTATTTGCCCAGACGCGCTTCCTTGTGTGCGAAGGTGTCGCTGGTGGGTCCCAGCAGTCAGGGGGCGAATCGTTTTGTTTTTTTTCGGACGCACTTCCTTGCGTGCGAAGGTGTAGCTGGTGGGTCCCAGCAGTCAGGGGGGAAACGTTTTTTTGTGAAATACGGTGGCCCGTCCAGTGGGTCCCCGCTGTCAGGTGGAGGAATAATTAATTTGCGCCTAATAAGGAGGCACTTCCTTGCTACGGCCGTGGACCCAACTGTCAGCCTCTCCACGTATAGTCCACGTCTGTTGGAAGCCGTTGCTTGACCACGCCGCGCTGAGAGCACCAGGGAGGTGGACGACGGAGAGATCTAGGAAGGGGACGACGTGGAGCCGGGGAAGACGCGGCAGTGGATGCCCATGCATAGAGGAGTATGAAGGTTCACTGGTTCGCTTCGGTGTGAGGCTGTCGTCGCCGCTGAATAACAGGGGGTGTGGGTGAGTAGAGGGATGGCCTGGCCATCGGTGGGAGTAGTAGGCAGCGGTGAGGCCTCCGCCGCATCGCAGTCGGCCACGGGAGGCAGGAGCACGAGGCACGACCTTCGCTGGTTTGGGCGGCTGGAGCAAGAAGACCAGAGGTTGAAGAAGCACTACGGCCGTTGGATGGACATCGTACTGTCACTAGAGCTAGAATCGTGCATATTGACTAAGTTGAGAAAGCCCTCCGCCCCCGTCAACTTAGTAGGCCCAGAAGTCAGCCTGCCACTATACTGGGTCCCAGCTAACAGGGGGAGTATTCATTTTTTTGTGCGTGATAAGGAGGCACTTCCTTGCGTGCGAAGATATAGCTGGTGGGTCCGAGCTGTCAGCGGCGGTAACGTTTTTTCGCGAAATCCAGAGGCCCTTTCAGTGGGTCCCTGATGTCAGGTGGAGGAATCATTATTTTGCTCGTAATAAGGAGGCATTTCCTTGCATGCGGCCGTGCACCCAGCTGTCGGCCTCTCCACGTATATTCCACTTCAGATGCATGTCTGTTGTTGACCACGTTGACCAGGCCGCGCCGAGAGCACCAGGGTGGTGGACGACGGTGAGGCCTAGGAAGGGAACGACACGGAAGCAGGGAAGACTTGGCAGTTGTTTCCCACGCGGAGGGAAGTACGACTGTACGAGGGTTTACAGGTTCGTCTGCCGTCGCCGGAGAATAACAGCAGGTGTGGGTGAGTACAAGGATGGCTAGGCCAGCGATGGGAGTACGATGGGGCGGTGAGGCCTGTGCGGCAGCATAGCCAGTCATGGGGAGGAGGGAGTAGACAGTCCCGTCGGCGCTTGTTTGAGCGGATGGAGCAGGAAGAGCAGAGATTGAAGAAGCACGACGGCCGTTGGATGGACATCCAATAGTCAGTGCTTGTGCATCAACCTTTTTTTTAGGAAAGCCTCAAATCTGTGGAAAACAGCATACAACCCATCTGTAATTATTTCTAATAATTTACAGCCCATTTTCTAATTCTTAAGGTTTTTTTGGAGACCATATTCTTTTTGTTAGCATTACAACCCATATTGTGGCCACGGTTAAAAAATATACGAAATGTTTTTAATCCCAAAATTTTGACTCACATTCAAACTGATTTTAAAAATAAATGTATATCAATATAAAATCCAACAAATTCTCCACGCATAAAAAATAATGTAATTTAAAATCTTGAAATGAAAAAAAGATATTTGAAACTAATTGCCGATTTGATGTGTTTTAAAAATGTACAGCCCATTTCTCATTACTGATGGGCCATTTTCTCAGCCAGCCGAATGAAAGCTCTCCTCGTCTTGAAAGATTTGCAGCCCAATAGGCCTGACAAAGCGACTTACTTGGAAAATCACAAAAAAAAACTGGGCTGTGGCCGTGGACCCAGCTGTCAGCCTCTCCATGTACAGTACTATTCCGATGGAAGTCGTTCCCTGACCACATTGACCACGCCGCACGGAGAGCACCACGGCGGTGGACGATGGTGAGGCCTAGGAAGGGGACAACGCGGAGCCGGGGAAGACGTGGCAGTGGAAGCATGGGTGAGTGGAGGGATGGCCTGTCTAGCGGCGGGAGTAGTAGGGGCGGTGAGGCCTCCGCGGCATCACAGCCGGCCACGGGAGGCAGGAGCAGGCGGCACGATCGGCGCTGCTTTGGGCGGCTGGAGCAAGAAGACCAGAGGTTGAAGAAGCGCGATGGCCGTTGGATGGACATTGTATGGTCACTGCAGCTAGAATCGTTCATATTAACTAAGTTGACAAAGCCCTTCGTCCCCATCAACTTAGTGGGCCCACAAGTCAGCCTCCCACCAAGGTGGGTCCCAGCTAGCAGGGGGAGTATTCATTTTTTCTGCTTAATGAGGAGGCACTTCCGGTGGGTCCGAGCTGACAGCGGGGGGAACGTCTTTTTCGTGAAATACGGTGGCTCGTCAGGTGGGTCCCAGCAGTCAGGGGGCAAACATTTTTTTTGCAAAATACAGTGGCCCGTCCAGTGGGTCCCTGCTGTCAGTTGGAGGAATCATTATTTTCCGTGTAATAAGGAAGCACTTACTTGCTGCGGCCGTGGACCCAACTGTCAGACTCTCCACGTACAGTATACTTACGATGGAAGTCGTTCCTTGACCATGTTGTCCACGCCGCCTTCCGTTGCATGCAGGCGTCCATGGGCGTGGTGCGTCCCCACTATCAGCCTCTCACGTACAGTCATCTTCCGGTGACTCTCGGTTGTTGACCACGTTGACCACACCGTGCCAAGCGCACCCAGACTGGAACAACCCGGAGATGGGGAAGACGGGGTAGTGGAGTCGCAGATGGAGAGGAGTGGGAAACTTCACTGGTTCGGGTGCGCGGCAGCACAGCCACGGTGCCGCCCACGGGAGACATCAGCAAGAACAGAGGTTGAAGAAGGAGCACAGCTGTTGGATTAACATCCAAAGGTCCAGCTGCTAGAATCATTTGTTGATTAAGTTGACAAAGCCGTGCGTACACGTCCGCTTAGTAGGCCCATAAGTCAGCCACCAAATCTGACGGGTCCCAGCTGTCATCGGGATGAATAATTTTTTTCGCAAAACAAGAAGGCAGTTCCTTCCGTGCGAAGATACAACCGGTGGGTCCCAGCTGTCAGGTGGAGGAAACATTTTTTAGCTTAATAAGGAGGAACTTTTCTTGCGTGCGACCATGGACCTCGTGGGTCCCAGCCGTCAGGCTCTCCACGTACAGTCCTCTTCCGATGACTCTCGTTTGTTGACCACGCCGCACTTAGCGCAGCGAGGCAGTGGACAACGGCGAGGCCCCGGACGGAAACCTCGAAGATGGGAAGACGCGGCAGTGGAGTCGCAGGTTGAGAGGAGGAGAAGGGTTATAACTGGTTCTGTTGCGGCATGGGGTTGTAGTCTATGGAGAATAACAGGAGGTGTCGAGGGGTGGAGGGATAGCCTGGCCGGCGGTGGGGTAGCGCTTCGTGGCGGTGGGGTAGCGCTTCGTAGCGATGCGTGCTAAGCAGAGCCGCTAGCCGCCGGAGGCCGGACCAGGCGGCCCCGGCGACGCTGGAGGAAGAAGACGAGAGATTGAAGGTGCATGCCGGCTGTTGGATTTAAATCCAACGGCTGTGGATGACACAATCATTTGTTGACCAAGTTGACAACGCCCTGCATAGGCTTCGACCTATTGGCCCACATGTCAGCCTGCAAAAATATGGCATATATTTAAGCCATGTTTTCTAGAATGTACAGTCCATTTGCTGGGCTGGGTGAACAAATAATTTCGCGTCAATCAGGCCCATTTATATTTTCTAAGAAATCCAGCCCATTTGCACTTCCTTGAAATACACGTATTAGGTGGGCTCGTTATATATATAATGTTATGTTAGAAGGTGCAATTAATATCAAAGAATAAACCGGAGAGGCACATTTTTTATATATATAATTAACAAATTAGCGAGTTATTGCTCAAAATAAAAATGAGCGCGTTATTATTAAATTGGTCCTTAAAATCTTCACAAGCTTTTGTACGCAATCACCGGGATTTTCCTTGCCTGTTCCGTTTCGAAAAAAAGATTTTCCTTGCGTGTGAGTCAAAAACAACCAGGATTTTCCTTGCCAACTTCCGTTAAACATTTACTTTTATAAGTTAATAACACGTGGGATGTTTTTATAATGTATATATAAGTCTCTATAAAATATACGATAATAGTAATAATATAAATATATATAATGTGGTTAGAAGGGAAAACATAAATTGGACACATCATTATTATTCTTATATATAGATAAATAGAGCAGAGACCTGCGTTTTATACCCCATAGTAGGCATACTAACAAGTTCACACATAATACAACATAAAAGGTAAACATTCGTATCAAACTCAGGTTCACAGGACATGTTCATATTCCTAGCCAACATTCATATCAACAACTCAAAAGATTCATATATACACAAGCTATCTATGCATCCAAATGATTGATAGATCACACGATAATATTCATACATAATTCACAAAAAGATTCATATATACACATGTCCAGTATGTTTATGCATCCAAATGATTGAGATCACAGCCAATATGATCCATGGACGAACTTTAATTACCTAGGGTACATACTGCTAAATGTTGTTCAATCGGAGGTACTTCTTGCTAAAATTAGTTCTTGTATGAGTAAACTTTCGAGTACAAAAGAGGCAGCACAGACAATCTGAACTTTGCTTGTAGGTTTATCCTCAAATAGTGGCCTCGTGCCGAGGGAGGTTTGAGCAACTTGGCCACTACTTTCATCCAACTAGTTTACTGGCTCATCTTGGTCCCGTATCTCACCCAAATTCTACATTGTAGACGAGAAAGGAGGCGGTTGAGAAAATGAACCACCCAAATTTTTTGTGCAGTTCAACTGAAATGGAGCATCCTTGGCGTGCAGACTGATTAAGTGCCAGATGAATATACGCGTCAACCAACTTGTCTGGAATCTTTAGACTCCATGCCATATAGTTTGCTACCATATGTGCTGATAACCAAAAGGCACAAGTTGGGAGCAAAGACTGGACTGTGTTTTTCTGGGCTATGCACCAAGCAATATTTTTGGCGTTCACTCTCCTAATACTGGGAGTTTGACAATTGGTTGACGCCGGTTGATACTCGAATGAATATAGGCACTTCTTCTTGTCAACATCGATGCTTGTCTGAGTGAACTTTGGAGTACATAGCAGCAGCATAAGTACCTATCCATCTGATCATTTTGTGAAGTTCTACTGAAATCACCCGATGTAATGATTTGCCTGCGAGTTCAGGCTCCAAATTACTCCTTTATGAGATCGGCAAACAGTAGCACAATACCAAATTACCAATACATATGAAAGGCAGAATAATCAGGATAAAGACCAGTACCAACCTGTGTGAGGTAGCATATCAATTACTATTTCCTTTGACTGGAAGCCAAGATAAGCCAAGCGACTGACATGCAAGGATGAAAGCTGTCGAGGCAATGAAGCACCCACAGTTTTTGTGTAGTTCCTCCAAAATCAAGCATCCCTGTTGGCACATATATTGAGAGAGTGAGATTACTGTAATAGTGGGACTAGTTGATGAAACATACACTAACAAATAGAAGCACCCTCATTATCTTAATGGGTAAAGTTAGCAACATAGTAGTCTTGCTTAAAGAGAGGTATTAGTTTATTTAATCAGTGCCAATTAGCTCAACACTCAAAGCATTGCCATTTATCATAGGTTGCAAAACTTTAACGTGGAAAGATAAAGGAGTTTCTCATGATAGTAGCACGACACAAATAGAGATGATAGCAAACTAATATGGATGAAGGCCTTAGGCCCGTACCAACCTGAGAAAAAAGCTTATTCATGTAGTCCCATAAGAGATGATAAATCACTCACTAGAATCATGCAATAGTATATATTTTTTTGCACTTCAAATGTATGGTTGAAATCACTCTTGTTTACCAGTGCTGAGATTATATCGAAAGATTATCAAGAACTTCCAGCAGAGTTAAAGCACTGGCTGGGATACAGTTCATTGTATTGTTTTGTGTAGTTCCACTAAAATGTATGATTGGCACAACATGATCCCTGTTTGCACAAGTAGTAACAAGGTGGTACCTTCATTAGCTTAGTGAGAAAGAATAGGAAGACATTAGCATATTTCTCAAATAGTAGCATCAAATTCATGATGGACAATACGCAAAACATTGCCTCATTGAACCAATGGCAATAAATTGACATGGAAAACAATAGCACTATTATGTCATGACACTAATAATATTCCCTCCCTGCTCCACCACATGATTCACCTCCATAGACAAACATACACACGTACATGATTCAGCATAGGGTCCTACTAAAGATTTGTTTAACTCCAACAGGAAAATTAGGCAGTAATAAATTGGTGGTACTTAAGTACTCCTAATTAATTAAGTGAGATAGCAGAAGTGGAAGGGCTCCCTGGAGGATCGTCTCACATGTAAGGTAGTCGTTGCCGGAGCCCTTGAATGGCCTCGACTGAGGCCTCTGGCTTCAGCAAGATCGCCTTGGCACTGTTTATTCTTCTTCTTCTTCCTCTTCATGCTCTGTTTCTCTTTCTCCTCACCAGTTGGTGAAACCAAGTACATGATTGGCCTTCTAATTCAGAATTGGTTTTGTCAGTGAGGGAGTACAAGTGTACTAGTAAAAAATAGCATTATTTTCTCATGGCAGTCGGAAAATAGAGATGAACACATGCATTAAATATCATTCTTACCTAAAGGAAGGTTATGGCGCCAATATGGATGATGAGGATTGGAACACAGATCTCCCTTTGTGCAGTTCCACCAGAAATGAACCAACTGTTCCATTTTGACATTCCAGTTAAACATCACAAAAGTCACTTCTTTTAAGAAGAGTTTTGTGCAGTGCACCGAAAGGTCACAATAGCAACCAGGTGAATTGGATATCCCTATTTGCACAAAAAGGTACAGAGGAAACAGTCAGAGTCTCAAACAATTACAGGCAAAAACATTTGGCTAAACTTGTCATGGCTTATAAAAGTGGCATGGCTTAATTTTTACCAGGGACATTAGATTAAGAACAGCTAAATATTTGGTATAAGGGAATGAGACAGTGGGTGCACCAGCAGTCCAGCACCATGTACGTAAACATGGGCATAAAGTGGTGATTCATAGTTTGTTGCCCCGAGAAACAAACATCCAAGAAACATATCTAGGTTGGTCCCATTTTTGTTCACTCTAGCCACCTACTCCTATGTGTGGATAGCAAATCTAATCCTGGTCATACCACAGTGTACAGCTTACCCCTATATTTCCCTTTTCGACCAAGAGACCGGTTGGATGACCAGTCTGTACTACTTTCACCCCCTTTCCTTCCTGTTTGTACCAAGTCCGATGTACATACTAAATTCCCCCACCCCCACTTTATTTCTTGTTTGAACCAAGTACTCCTTCCGTCCGGAATTACTTGTCATCAAAATGGATGTGTCTAGAACTAAAATGCTTCTAGATACATCCATTTCAATGACAAGTATTTTCGGACTGAGGGAGTACAAGATTCGACTAGATGAAGTAGCTTTACCTCTAACAATAGAAAAAAGGGTGACCTTGGACCATCCGGCCGAGAGGGGCTGAGAGGTAGAAAATGATGCACATGCAGCGACGTAGCAAGATGGGGAAGTAGAGCTAAGGCGGTTTCGAACGAAGATATACCTGAAGGTCGTCGAGGATGTGGATAGGTGGGCGGAGGAGGCCGGATCCGCCCACAGGCAACGACGAAGGGATCGGAGGACCTCCCGCGCCGGCGCTCGACCAGAGATAATGGTGCGGCCGACAGTGGGTCTCGTCCCTCGCTGTCGACGACGGCCTAAATGCTGCCCCTCCTCCCCTTCACTGGCGGAGGGGGATACGTCCGGATCTGTAACCAGCGGTGAGGATAGAAAGCCAGTGTTTTTTGAAGGGAGAAAGACAGTGTTACTACCCCTATCTTGTTTAGATCTGGAGAGGATGAGAGTGTGTGAATAGAGCAACCCTAGCAAGCAAGCGCGGAGGCTCCGACCTATATATACGTAGTGGGGTAGTTTTCCTTTTTCACTCCATCAAAACAATCGTTTAAAATTGTGTACTACTACATGCCAGGTCGCGGTTTTTTTAGTTGTTGATTGTTTTTTGAGATAGCTACCCGCTTGTTCCAAGTGGTGTTACGGTGTGCCAGGTCGCACTTTGTATCGTTCAAGTCTGGTACTACAAGTCCCTCCATTAAATGAACAACCACCCCTCGTAAAAATTGTGAACAAGCCCACGACTAAAATTAGCGGAAATGTGGGTTGCCCCAACATGCATTATTATTTATATTTTCTACTCCACATGTCATAGACATAAGAAGAATGTGTCATAGATACAAAAATTGTGGCAAGATTCCCCTTAGGCAAACCAAAGTGTGTCTAACAATTTGAGCAACTCAGGTTAGGCAAGTGTGGGAAAAATAATGTGGCAACATAAGACAAACATAGTCACAATCTAAACAGCCCCATAATTTTTTGTGACATGCATGAAAATTTGGTTAGTTAAATTCATAGTCAAAATTTGGCAAGGTGCATCAAATCAACACATGCAAGTATTAAAAGGAAAGTCACGACATGCATGCATGCGTTGTACTCCCTCCGTTTCCAAATATAAGTCTTTTTATTGATTGCAACAAGTGACTACATACGAAGAAGAATATGTATACATACGAAGTAGTCCATTTGAAATGTGTAAAAAGACTTATATCAAGTGCAGTGCTTTGATGTGTCGCGTTAACTCGTACAAGACCGAGAAATTTGATTACTACAATGCCCTCTCCCTCGCGGACTGAGCTCCGATGCCTTAACTGCACCTGCCTTTGGCTGCATGACAGGAGGGCCAACCACCTGTTGGGCCCACCTGTCATAGACGCAAAGGCAGGAGCAGTAAGTAGAAGGTTTCGCTACATGCTATCCCTCCCGCACGAGGTGGACGGACATGCAGTAGTGGATTCGATACTGTAGAAGTAGGAGTAACGTCATTGTTCGTCTTCTTGAAGAGGCAAAGAGCCAAGCGCAGCCCGAACGTGGCAGTTGCAAACGCTCGCGTGGTGTGGTGCCTTGGAGCACGCATATAGTAGCCAGGCTCTTGCATGAGACAAAATTGCTATTGTTTAACAGTTAAACTCCATCATCCATTGGTTGCTACTCATTCTGCATAGGTCCACGCGCTTAGCACCGTTTCCTCCTGGGGTTACCAATGTTTATTTGCTAATTTATAGCATTGCTTGCAATGAACTAGCCATTGCAAGTCATTAAAAGCATGCACACCTCTCATCTCTTATTGGTTGATATGTGATTACCCACAAGTGTAGGGGATCGCAATAGCTTCCCAGGGTAGAGTATTCAACCCAAATATATTGATTCGACACAAGGGGAGCCAAAGAATATTCTTGAGTATTAGCAGTTGAGTTGTCAATTCAATCACACCTGGATAACTTAGTATCTGCAGCAAGGTATTTAGTAGCAAAGTAATATGATAGTAATGGTAACAGTGGTAAAGATAAAGATAGCAAAAGTAATATTTTTGGGTTTTGTAGTGATTGTAACAGTAGCAACGGAAAAGTAATTAAGCGAAGCACAAGATGTGAAGAGCTCGTAGGCAATGGATCAGTGATGGATAATTATGTCGGATGCGATTCCTCATGTAATAGCTATAACATAGGGTGACACAGAACTAACTCCAATTCATCAATGTAATGTAGGCATGTATTGCGAATATAGTCATACGTGCTTATAGAAAAGAACTTGTATGACATCTTTTGTCCTACCCTCCCGTGGCAGTGGGGTCCTAGTGGAAACTAAGGGATATTAAGGCCTCCTTTTAATAGAGAACCGGACCAAAGCATTAAAACATAGTGAATACATGAACTCCTCAAACTACGGTCATCACCGAGAAGTATTCCGATTATTGTCACTTCGGGGTTGTCGGATCATAACACATAATAGGTGACTATAGACTTGCAAGATAGGATCAAGAACACACATATATTCATGAAAACATAATAGGTTCAGATCTGAAATCATGGCACTCGGGCCCTAGTGACAAGCATTAAGCATAGCAAAGTCATAGCAACATCAATCTCAGAACATAGTGGATACTAGGGATCAAACCCTAACAAAACTAACTTGATTACATGGTAAATCTCATCCAACCCATCACCGTCCAGCAAGCCTACGATGGAATTACTCACGCACGACGGTGAGCATCATGAAATTGGTGACGGAGGATGGTTGATGATGACGATGGCGACGAATCCCCCTCTCTAGAGCCCTGAACGGACTCCACATCAGCCCTCCCGAGAGAGATTAGGGCTTGGCGGCGGCTCTGTATCGTAAAGCGCGATGAAACTTTCTCTCTGATTTTTTTCTCCGTGAGACGGAATATATGGAGTTGGAGTTGAGGTCGGCAGAGCTGCAGGGGGCCCACAAGACAGGAGGGCGCGCCCCCACCCTCGTCGACAGGTTGTGGACCCCCTGGTCTTGATTCTTTCGCCAGTATTTTTTATATTTTCTGAAACTTGTCTCCGAGGATTTTCAGGCCATTCCGAGAACTTATGTTTTCTACACATGAAACAACATCATGGTAATTCTGCTGAAAACAGCGTTATTCTGGGTTAGTTTCATTCAAATCATGCAAGTTAGAGTCCAAAACAAGGGCAAAAATGTTTGGAAAAGTAGATACGTTGGAGACGTATCAACTCCCCCAAGCTTAAACCTTTGCTTGTCCTCAAGCAATTCAGTTGATAAACTGAAAGTGATAAAGAAAAACTTTTACAAACTCTGTTTGCTCTTGTTGTTGTAAACATGCAAAGCCAGCATTCAGGTTTCAACAAATATTATAAACTAACCATACTCACAATGACACCTCGGTCTCACAATTACTCATATCAATAGCATAATCAGCTAGCGAGCCATAACAATATAACTCAGATGACAACACTTTCTCAAAACAATCATAACATGATATAACAAAATGGTATCTCACTAGCCCTTTCTGAGACCGCAAAATATAAATGCAGAGCACCTTTAAAGATCAAGGACTGACTAAACATTGTAATTCATGGTAAAAGAGATCCAATCAAGTCATACCCAATATAAATCAATAATAATGAATGCAAATGACAGTGTGCTCTCAAGCGGGTGCTTTTAAATAAGAAGGTGATAACTCAACATAAAAGTAAAAAGATAGGCCCTTCGCAGAGGGAAGCAGGGATTTGTAGAGGTGCCAGAGCTCGATTTTAAAATAGAGATTGAATAACATTTGGGGCGGCATACTTTCACTATCAACGCAACAACTATGAGATGGTTGTATCTTCCATACTACATGCATTATAGGCAGTTCCCACGCAGAATGGTAAAAGTTTATACTCCCCCAACCACCAACAAGCATCAATCCATGGCTTGCTCAAAACAACGAGTGCCTCCAACTAACAACAATCCTGGGGGAGTTTTGTTTAATTATATTGATTTGCTTTGATCTTTTTGGATCATGGGACTGGGCATCCCGGTTACCAGTCCTTTCTCGTGAATGAGGAGCGGAGTCCACTCCTCTTGAGAATAACCCACCTAGCATGGAAGATATAGGCAGCCCTAGTTGAAACATGAGCTACTCGAGCATACAAAACAGAATTTGATTTGAAGGTTTGGACTTTGGCACATACAAATTTACTTGGAACGGCAGGTAAATACCGCATATAGGAAGGTATGGTGGACTCATATGGAATAACTTTGGGGTTTAAGGAGTTTGGATGCACAAGCAGTATTCCCGCTTAGTACAGGTGAAGGCTAGCAAAACACTGGGAAGCAACCAACTGAGAGAGCGACAACAGTCATAAACATGCATTAAAACTAAATCACACCGAATACAAACATGAGTAGGATATAATCCACCATGAACATAAATATCATGAAGGCTATGTTGATTTTATTTCAACTACATGCGTGAACATGTGCCAAGTCGAGTCACTCAATTCATTCAAAGGAGGATACCATCCCATCATACCACATCATAGTCATTCTAATAGCATGTTGGCACGCAAGGTAAACCATTATAACTCATAGCTAATCAAGCATGGCACAAGCAACTATAATCTCTAAATGTCATTGCAAATATGTTTACTTCATAATAAGGTCAATCAGGAACGACGAACTCATCATATTTACAAAAACAAGAGAGGTCGAGTTCATACCAGCTTCTCTCATCTCAATCAGTCCATCATATATCGTCATTATTGCCTTTCACTTGCACGACCGAACGATGTGTATAATAATAATAGTGCACGTGCATTGGACTAAGCTTGAATTTGCAAGCATTCAACTCAAGAGAGAAGACAAAATAATATGGCTCTAAATTAAATAAACGATCATGCATAGGAGAGCCACTAAATTTTTTCAATATGGTCTTCTACTTTCAACCCCTCAAAGGAAAGAAAAGAAAATTAAACTATTTACACGGGAAAGCTCCCAACAAGTAAAAGAAGAATGAGAAATATTTTTGGGTTTTCAATTTAATTTCTAATACAAGCATGGAAATTAAACTAACTATTTTTTTGGTTATTCTTAAGGTTTATCAAACACACAAGAGGAAAACTTGAAAAAGAAAATTAAACTACATGGATAATACAATGAAAGAGTATGAGCACCGACGACTAGGATAGTGTGTGAACATGAATGTAAAGTCGGTGAGAAATACATACACCCCCAAGCGTAGGCTTTTGGCCTAAGTTGGTTTAATACCACGGACCACGGCTACTCTCCCCGGTGTACTGAGAGGTGTAATAAGGATACCATTGGTTGGAGATCTCCTCCGGATCCCACTGATAAGATGATGGACGATATGGGTCCAGTGGTGGTTCCGGCTCGAGCTCAGGCTCCGGAGTGGATGCTTGGCCTCGATGTGCATACACCGCTTCCGGCGTGACAAGATAATTATTTGCAGTCCAATCAAACAACAGAGGTGCAGGCAGAATAATAGTCTCATTGTGTTTCTTGTTAAATCTCAAGTTATAGAGGAGCATCTTATCATCATTATGAACAATAAACCCATGTGCAATCATGCTCCTGTAATCTAAAATGTAAGGAGGCAAAATTTTCTCCTCTTCCTCATAGTGCCTAATAGGTATCTAAAAATGTCTAGCAAGATGTGCAGCATAGATACCTCCAATGATGGGGCCTTTTGTACGATTCAGGTTTAGACGTTTAGCAATAATGGCACCCATACTAAAACTATTATCACAAAACAAGGCATGGAATAGAATAATAATATCTGGGACACTGAAGTTTCCACTATTTCCACGACCAATCAAGCATCTACTAGCAAATATGGCAAAGTAGCATAAAACAGGAAAGTGTATGCAAGAGATTCTCGCATCGGAACCCTTCTTTGGATCCCCTACAGTGATAGTGTTAACAAAGTCATCCACATCCCTAGGATGTGGTTCCTCTAATTTTCCCTCAAAGGGTATCCTACATACCACGCAAAAATCATGTAAAGACATCTCCCTGAATTCATCATATAAATGGAATGATACTGAAGGCGGTGACTTCTTAGGATAATAGTAAAAGTTTTGCATGAAGGTATTAGTGAGTAAGAGATACAGATCGATCCGGTCGTGGAGGAAATCGGTGAGGCCTGCATTCTCGATCAAAGAAAAAAAATCTTCATAAATTCCAGCTTCTCTCAAGAAATCATCGCATGGCCATTCACACGGCCGTATTTCCGCTTTGCAAGGAAGATTATATTTGGCCTTTTTCCTTCTCTTTAGCTTGTTTTTCTTGGGAGCCGTGGCTAGAAGAGCCCCTCAAAAATCTCTTTAACATTTTATGAAAATTTCTGAAATTTTAGTAACTTCAAAATAAAAGTGAAAACAACTAAACACGATTGATAGCAACTACTCCTACAAGTGCCTAGAGCCTATATCATGCATCAGAATTACTTAGAACCTCATAAATTTAACATGCAAGCTCAAGAACAGGGTCACCAAGGAAGCAAGGATTTGCAATGAATAAAGCACTAGAACAAAAACTAATTGGACCAATGGAGGAGTCACATACCAAGCAACAATCTCCAAAAGCAGATTTGTGAATGGAGCTTTGAGCAAGGAGAGATCGAAAATCGCAGCAAAATGAGCTAGAACTTGTGCTTGAGCTGGATGGGGATTTTTTTGGGAAGATGGAGTGTGTGGGTGCTGGCATAAGTGGAGGGGGGGCACCAGGGGCCCACGAGACAGGGGGGCGCGCCTAGGGGGTGTGGGCGCGCCCTCCACTCTCGTGGCCTGGTGCTTGCCCCTCCTGCAGTGATTTCAGTGCCTAAAATCCTCAAATATTCCATAAAAAATCATACTAAATTTCTAGGGCATTTGGAGCACTTTTATTTTCGAGATATTTTTTATTGCACGGATAATTCAGAAAACAGACAGATAATACTATTTTTGCTTTATTTATTTTAAATAACAGAAAGTAAAAAGAAAGTACAGAAGGTTGTGCCTTCTAGTTTCATCCATCTCATGGTCATCAAAATGAATCCACTAACAAGGTTGATCAAGTCTTGCTAACAAACTCATTCTGAATAACATGGAACTGAAGAAATTTTGAATCACACTAGGTTACCTCAATGGGGATACAGATATCCCCAATAATAAGAATATCATACTTTTTCTTGACAGTATGAAGAGGAAATTCAAAACCTCCAATAATGATTGATGGAATTTTCTCAATAGAATTTATGTTGTGAACTTGAGGTTGTTTCCTCGGAAAATGTACCATATGCTCATTTCCATTAACATGAAAGGTGACATTGCCTTTATTGCAATCAATAACAGCTCCTGCAGTATTTAAAAAGGGTCTACCAAGGATAATAGACATACTATCGTCCTCGGGGATATCAAGAATAACGAAGTCTGTTAAGATAGTAACATTCGCAACAACAACAGTCACGTCCCCACAAATGCCGACATGTATAGCAGTTGATTTATCAGCCATTTGCAAGGATATCTCAGTGGGTGTCAACTTACTTAATTCATGTCTACGGTACAAGGAAGGAGGCATAACACTAACACCGGCTCCTGAATCACATAAAGCAGTTTTAACATAATTTCTTGTGATGGAGCATGGTATAGTGGGTACTCCGAGATCACCAAGTTTCTTAGGTATTCCACCCTTAAAGGTATAGGTGGCAAGCATGGTGGAAATCTCAGCTTTAGGTATTTTCCTCTTATTTGTGATGATATCTTTCATATATTTAGCATAAGGATTCGTTTTAAGCATATCAGTTAAGCGCATACGTAAGAAGATAGGTCTAATCATTTCGGCAAAACGCTCAAAGTCCTCATCATCCTTTGTTTTGGATGGTTTAGAAGGAAAGGGCATGGGTTTCTGAACCCATGGTTCTCTTTCCCTACTGTCGTGGAATTGTCACGTCAGATGTCCTAAGGAACGGACTTCGTCGGGGAGCCATCACAACTACGAAGCTTGAAGGGGTTAATCAGGACAAGAGACACGAGGTTTATACTGGTTCGGCCCCTTACGGTGAAGGTAAAAGCCTACGATCCAGTTTTGAGTGGGATTGCTTATGTCTCGATCACCAGGGAGCAAATCGCTTGACCTAGCTCTTGAGTTGTTGTTACTTGCCCTGAACCGCCGCCGGGTCGTCCCTTTATATACAGAGGTCGACGCCCAGCGGCTCTACAGAGTCCTGACCGGCTTATAAACAGTATCCGGCTCGGTCTCTTAATATTTCTTGCCTTACAATACAAGTCACACCTATACGGCGGTTTATCACTACAGGCCTTGAGTCGCCTCTGGGCCTTGGGCCCTTACTAAGCCACCGTCTTCAAGCTTGAGCATTGAGCTTCAAGAATGCTTATAGGTATAACCCGGCCCATCTTGGCGGGTCATACCTAACAGTTATATCCCCAACATTAGGCCCCAGATTGATTTGAACTGGCAGTCTTTGACACTTAAGAAAAATCTTCTGCTCGTTGCATATGAAATTCTGTGTAACCCGCCATGACGTCATCCTTCGAATTTGTGGTAACCCGCCATGACGTCACCTATCATAAATGCATGTTTTGTCCAATACGTCTCAACGGATCTCCATCTTAATGACCATCCAAAAATCGAGGCGCCTTTGTAGCTGGATAACTATGTTTTTTCGGCCTCCTTGTTTTTCGCACCCACTCAACAGGTTTTTCCTTATAAATAGACCCGACTAGGTCTCCTCTCATTCTCCGTTTCGCATCTTCTTCCTCTCGCCCCCATCTGCCACTAGAGCTCCGCCGCCGTCGCCACTGCGCCCTTCGTCCTCATCGAGCTTGGCCGCTGCATCACCCTGATCTTGACCAGAGAACAGCAGCGCTCTTCCTCCGCAGATCCTCCGCAGTAAGTTCTTCCCTTTTCTGCACCATAGATCTGCATTAGGGCTAGTCATGTTCTTCTGCACAGGCATAGTTCATCCAAGCTGTTGCGTTTTTCTTGCCACGGCTTCACCTGATCCAAAAAACCCCATGGATCTGATGCGGTTCGTGTTCCGCATCCATTTTGATTAATAGAAAACCTCCTTTCTTTGTAAGAAAACCTCATCATAGCACATGAACTTCTGTGTGCCCTATTTTTAGGTCTCGTAATTTTTATTTTATGAACCTTTGTTTGATCCAAAATAACTGCTGCAAATTATGAAAACTGTTTGTACAACACTTAGGCAAAATCCATATTCTGTTTGCTTTATCCAGTAATGGTGACTCTGATCGCCGGCTTTAAGGAAGTAATACTCAATCAATAATCTGAGCCACCCCTGTTGGTGTAAACAGTGCTGACGGCTTATAAAACCTATGGCGGCTTAAGTAACCAGGACATAATTATCCTTATACCATTAGACCCCTTCATAAGTCGCCATATTGCTATTCATAGTAATACTTTTATCCTGCTTAAATTTGAACTGGCCCCTTTTTACTTCGTCTTTAGGCTTTCAAACAGAATGGCGCCCAAGGCACCTACCTCTTGCAACTGGGTGAAATCAATTGTCACTGACAGCACCTTGAATGACTTTGTGAAAACCGGCTATCTACCGAAGAAAGAAGTCATGCCTTATCGTGCTCCTAACCCGGATGAAAAAATTCCTCAACCCAAAGAGGGGGAGGTTATTGTTTTCACAGATCATATGAACCGGGGTTTCACTCCTCCCGGTTCAAAGTTTTTCAGAGATGTGCTGAAGTTCTTTGACCTTCGCCCGTAAGACATTGGACCCAATTCCGTGTCTAATATCTGCAACTTCCAAGTGTTCAGCGAAGTTTATCTTGGTGAAGAGCCCAATTTACTGCTTTTCAGAGAACTGTTCTACTTGAACCGCCAGACGGAGTGTGCCAGTGGCCAGAGCTTGGAACTTGGCGGAGTTTCAATCCAGCGCCGCAGGGATGTGATCTTTCCCTATGCTAACCCGCCAAGCCATCCCAAAGATTGGAACATGACATGGTTTTACTGGAAAGATACCTCACCGGCTATTGAGAACCCTCTGCCCGGCTTTCGCGCCCTTCGTCTTGACACGAATCATCCTATGTCTGACAAAATTACTGCCGCAGAGCGTAAATCCCTTGCTCTTACCCTGGCCAAGATCAAGGCTCTGCTGGGGAACGGGTTGACTGGTATTGACCTGGTTCGGGTCTGGCTTGCCTGGCGAGTTATTCCGTTGAGCCGCAGCACCGTCTTAATGTGTGAATATCCCGGCGCCAAAAATGATCCCCTGCGCCACAGCCCTGACGACTTACCTGCTCACGTTGTTGATGACATGACCAAATCTCTTCTCAATGAGAGTCTGGCGGATTGTGGCAAAGTGGGTCTAGCCCCTTTCTGCAAAGATAACCCGGCTCCAAAGGTAAACCGCCCATATGAAATGTTTATCTTATTTTCTTATTGTTTCCCTCATACTCATAAATATGCTTAATCCTTGCAGGCGGGTGATAAATTTTGGAAAGTTAAATATGATCATGAAGCTGACAAGAGAGCAAGAAAAGAAAAGAAAGCCGCCAGGAAAGAAGCTGTCAAGAAGAAGGGCAAGAAAGCTACCGCTTCTAACCTGCTTCGGCTAGCGGACTCTTCTGAGTCGGAGGTAGCCCTTGACTCCCTTGGCTTATTTTTTAACTATCTTATTGACACTGATCATGAGCAGGAGGACACCGGGACAAGCCGTAGCAAGGCTGATGAGGTAACTATCCTTTCCTCCGACTCCGAGCCTTTGCCAAGACGGAAAATCCGCAGAGTGACCCGGAAAGTAAGATTTTCTCATCCTCTATCTCATCACAATCCTTAATTTCTTTTGAAGCGGCAAACTCATGAGAGCCGGAGGCAGACCCGGACCAGCAAGGACGCGGAGCTCTCCTTTGGCTTACCGAACACTCCAAGGAAACGCCGAAATGAGGTTACCTCTACTTTAAACAATTTTTATCCCTTGGCGGGTCTCTTTCGTCAACCACTCAATCCCTCTGACTCGGATTATCAGGATACTTCTCCTTCCTCCGACGAGTCATTGCAGTCCAATATGCCAACCTTGAAGACTGCTCCAGGGTATACTAACCCGCTCATCTTGCACATATTTAAATCCCTTGCACCTTTATTAATCTTTTATTTTGGCACAGTGTTCAAGCCAAGCCCAGCAAAAGGGCTAAAAAACAAATCAACTGAGGACAGGGTTAGAACTGAACCGGCTCTTGAGACAGTCGTACCGGACTCAACCACTCATGAACCGCCGCTTGAACCAGCTCAAGACTTAACTCCTCCTGCCACCGACCTGCCCACTGATCAAGCTGTCGATGAATCAGAGAATCCGGAGGCTCCTAGCCCTGTCCGGACAGATGATCCTTCCAATGCTGATGTGGAGATTACCAGAACCGGCTATGTTGAGCCGGGAAGGCCAACTGTGCTGGCCAAATGCTCCGCCAAGGAAGAACTTCTGGACCAGCGCCGAGTCAAGATGGATGTCACTAATTATGCTCACTAGTCGCATACCCGTGCACTTGCACGGGCTAGTAATTTGAAAATCACGTAATAAGTCATGTGTTGTTTTATGCATGATTCTTCGAAATTCATGAATTTGATTTTGTTAATATCTGTACCAAAGCATATTTTTACTTTATTTTGGTCCACAAAAAAAGTATCATATGCATTTAGTGGATATTATTATGAGGATACAATCAAGTGGAATCTGGTTCTCTACCAATATTTTGCTCCATTTGTCAGATCTATATTTACACTGATTTTTGTATTGTTAACGACAATTAATATTTTGTAACTCGACATATTCATTAGTAACATATATACATATGTATATTTCTTTGGCAACCATGTTTGGGCAATAGATAACATTGATATAGCCAAGTTTAGTCACGTGTCCCTTTTCAAAAATTGTAGCTAAGGCTAACACACCAAGGGCAAAACCATGGAAATTTGTTGCAGAAGGTTGATTATCATATATGTCAATTAGAATAGGAACTATCAAGTTTACAATAAGAAAAAGGTATCTGATGAAATTGAAAAATATATAAACCTCATAGTTGGTACCCATTATTAATTTTAATATATGCATATTATTTTACTTCCATTATTTATGTGTATAAGAAATCTAAGACATTTGGTTCAACTATTACATAATATAGATAGGTCACTTATATATTTTGTCTAGTTGAGTACTGTCTTTGTGAAATTAGGATTCCAGCTAGCTATTTTTTGATAAGAATGAAGACATCTTGACAAGAGGTCCTATAATTAGACCTGATATATCTATGTAAGTACATGAATATAGTGAAAAGTGCTTTTGGAGGACGGCCTCGAGGGAGCCCATTAGTTTTACATCAAAAATGTTTTTCTATGATTTTTTGTGTTTTTGCATAGTATATAAGAAATTTCATCAACACATATTTTCATATTTACCATAAACAAAAAATACAAATACTTACACACTATAATGGACTTCTCTTAGTTACTGCAATTGGGCTAGAATTTTGTCCTTTTTTGCATAGTCTACGAATGGTCGTACTGTGTTATTAAACTTTGCATAACATTAATATGCTTTTTTGTAAAAAAAAATCAACTTTTAAACAGTATATCTGATTTTTTTTGCTTTGAAATTTCTCGATCGGCATGTCCTCCAAAACACTGCTCTCACGATCATAGACTATATATAAGATCATCAATTGTTACATGCATATATATGATGAATGTATAATTATACGCATGCATATACAATTCATGCAGTGACGTGATTAAGAAGACGACGGATACTGATGAGCACGTAATGCACGAACTTACCATGTACGCAAAAAAAAAAAGAAATTGGTGCCGTAGTACTCCACGCCCAACGCCGCCAACCACAAATTATGTATCTCGATTGCAGGCGTCACACAACGCGAAATGTCCAGATCGATTATCCATACTCAACATGAAAAATGAACGAAACGTTTCTGAACTTCCCACATCACCCCGGCTGCTGTCACCGAGAGACATCACCAGACGTCATCAGCTGGTTGATTTTTTTTTATCAGAACATGTCCTTCAAATTATTAGTTGATTCTTGGGCCTAAGCCAATAATGCTAAAGCCGAGACATCAACAATAATATAATACGTAATGGTTGCTACGACTAAACACACACGAACAAAACTCTACAGTGCTTTATTTGATGCTAACATCAAATTTAGATCTGAAGGTTATGTTTATATGTTTTCACATAATTAACGCGGGGTTTATATGGTGCCTCCAGGCTCCTGTTACAAAATATAAGACATATGCAAATGAAAATTGCTATCAAGTGGTACAAATGAAAATTTATTCGATGACCTATGTAATATTGCATCAGAATTCAATGGTACAAATTGTGATGATTAAAAATATCTGAATAACATAAACAATGAGGAAGTAACACTTGTGTGTGCATGTTCTGTATTACAGTTAAGAACCTGAAACTACCATAATCAGATACTTAAAAACATAAGTCCATATAGAACTGGAAAATTCTCCATGTTGTGTCTGTGAGACATTGTTAAGTGAGTGCTCTTGTCAGTTCGGGGGAGAAAGAACTAACTTGTACATACAATGGTTGTTCTCACAGGAAGCATGCTGCCACGCAAATTACAGGGAGAATGAAGTAGATAGAAGGAAGAACAGTAGAACCGGAGGACTTACTGCAGATTTGCTCCAAAAGTCCTCTTCTATGCTTTGATCCAATTTGTTCCTTTCATTACATAGATGCTGCTCGAGAATTCCAATTCTTTTTGTCATCTACATGGAGGAGGCTGCCAGCCAGCAGCCAATCGCCTGTTTGAAATTTGTTCCCCGGGTAGAGGGTGTCCGTGAAGCGATGCAGTGAATATAGTCGCCGCCGCCGCCGTTGTGGGGAGTTCATGGGGAGGAAAAGACTGATCCTGGTCAGATCACCTTGTGAGGCAACGACTCGCTCGTCAATCATATCAGCTCATAGAGCATCATGTGAGAACAATCTGTAGGTTCCATTGCTGCTAAAGCACTACGTATGCCTATTGTTTGTGAGTATGCCCTGAAAATCAAAAGCAGCAGCATCAATTTGTGCGACAACCATCCACACATGTGTTCTCTTGATAGTATCGATGAAGACCCTGAAAATCAATACCAGCAGCATCGATAAACAAATGCAAATCGGCGTTAATGCAATGGGCAAATTTTCGTGCACATACTGATCATGTACAGATCGAATTGTGCAAGATTAACCGTGAGGATGAATCGGAAGGGACAAAGACATTGGACCTTGCCGATGGTTAATATACTGGGAATTACTCATCTATCTCTTCCTTCCCCTCATATCATCTCCCGCTATCCACCACTTCAACTGCCACATAGATGTACGTGTTCAGGGAGAAGAAGAGGGAGGGGGCGGGGCAGGAAAAGCACACATAGGGCGGATGGTGGCCGCCGGTGAGGGCTCGATATGAGATCATGGTCGCAGCCGGCGAGGGCATAACTTGTGAGATCAGGGTCGCCACCAAGAGACGTCTCAATTTGTTAGATCGGGAGTTTTTTTTTTCCTTTTGCTCACGTAGAGGAAGGAGAGAGTCCTGATATATTGGACCTGTTATTAAGAACGATGGAGTAATGAGGGTTTTCTAAAGAAGTCGTGAGAGATTTTTTATTTTAAAGATAAGTCGGTAGAGATTATGGGAGAAAAGAGGAGCGCAGGTTTGTTCTTGAGATCTCGTTTCATCCGACGACTCTCATAATTTTCAGGAAATTTGTATTAACTAGTCGTCAACCCGTGCACATGCACGGGCTAGCACAATCGAATGAAAATATCTTGGTGATTAATATAGTTTAGAAAAAAGTAGGGCATATAGATCACTGTATTTAATAAGAAGAATGGATAATCTAAGCAAGTCAGTTAGAACAACTTATTAATATAGTACCTACACATATGAATGGACAATATAAGAAATTGAGCATCTGAAAACTTGTAGTGCAATTCCGCCACAAACTTACCAATAAGCTCCAGATGGATCCAATCTAAAACAATAGATCAAACAATGCACTAATGATCAGATTTAAAGTCACATATGCTTTTACAATGGCATTTATAAGATTCAGAATGCTAATATTGATAGTCTCTTAATATGATCTAGTAGTGAGCTTGACACGTGGTAACATTACAAAATTAGAAGGTTGCAAGTTATATAGAAATATAGACGCATGCTTAAATTTCAACGAATACATGCATTTTTTAATGTGAAAAATATTCCTAATATTTTACTGACATAGCAGACTTACAAAACAATCATTCATCATCCACTATTTAAGTGGCCATGAGCCCCATGAGAACAAATCGACATTTGTAACTTCATAATATTGTAGTAACATACCAGGCATACAAAACAACAATACATCATTCGCTATTGAACTGGTAGTGAGACCTATGAGCAACAATATAAATTTGGAAGTTGTTAATAATGCATGTAGAGTTATATCCTTATATCTATTTTCTTTCGTATCCCCATCATTGGAGTAAAATGAAATACACTTTAGTATTTATAGGTGCGAGGTATGATGTGGCCAGCTACCAAACATTGATATGAAATATGATCCAGATATTAGTAAACCTTTATCAAGCAATCAACCACATAGTGTATCATAGAGAGAAAGAGAAAGATATGATAGACAAAGTTGTCATATTTAAAAAATAGTTATCACACCATCCCAAAAGCTATTCTACATAGCAATGAGGTCCCTGCGTTACCTTCCGAGATAATGCTGATCTCGAAATTTATCCACGGTTGCTTCTGTTTCAGGCAAGAGGCCATGGTGTATATCGATATATCTAGGAACCAAACATGTCTTGAAAGTGTCAATGCAAGATATGGGGGTCACCATTGTATTAAATATATTTTTTCATTAGACATTACGACTTATTTATGAATTATGGACATTAAGGGCACGCTGTTACTGGAAATAAAGCACAACTATCAAGCTAAATGAAACACATAGATTAGGTAATTCTGGAAGAGAAATTACAATTCGCTCTGGTCATATACAACTTCCTACAACATATATCTTTAGCGCCATTGTCGATCAAGGCCTCTTCTCTACTATTAACCACCCGTTGCAAATTTTATCCAAGCACTAATTGGTTTGATCGATGCAATATATTCTTGGAATTGGTTGTTATTGCAAAAAGAAACTCAGATGGTTATCTTTAAATAATCTTGTACATGAAAACACTAAAAAACTGGCATACTTCTTATTGTAATAATTCATATGCAGAAAGTAACATATGATTGAAGCATCCGATCCTGATTTAAATGGAAATTAGAATAATTCAAGTCAAAGAATTAATCCAACTTCTCACTACAGCGGCCTTATTATGTCAGTATATATCCATATTCAGTTGGAAATTAAGGAGATCTACTGAGTATTACCTTGGCTGTATGACCTGAGTGCATAGATCTCCTCAAGCCTAGTTAATGGCCGGAGACCTCATCGTCTAAAAAATCCTAATCCTTAGAAATTGTCAACGCCAGAAAGAAAATTATCACAGCTAGTACTTTGTAATATGCAGAAAAAATAGAGTTTATCCAGGTTTTAAGTCCGACAGAGAATTGGTGAGCATGCTATTGAGCTATAGAATCAATTAAAGGCAATATCCAATGGAACAAACTAATACATCTAGAAGAAATTTAGCATCCAATGTATCACATAAGGGAACTGAAGCTCAAGCAAAGATAAGGTCTGTATCAATGCCACACAACACTCGGTAACAATCAGCCGAGTCAATAGCCAGATGAATATAGATTGTTGCAAAGAAAGCCTGGGGATGGTAATGTGTAGATGGATGATGGTCCAGGAAGAGCGAGAACATGTATACATATACATTGGTAATTACACATAGTGATTACTAATCTGAAGTAATTACCCACAACATTTGTCTCATGCTACACGGCAGAAATCGGCACATACTTAGCAAGTTCAGTTAATGTTACAACTGGAAACATGCATGCAAATTCAAGTAAAAGATAATTTCTTCATCATCCAAATGCATGATTATTGAAAATATTTTGTGAAAATAAAGATAATTGTTAATCTAGGAAATTAATATATTGTTGTCACACTCCTACATTGTTTGAGCTTAGTAAAACCCAAAAATGCTCAATCATTCAGCAACTTCTTTGGAACTCAGCTAAAAGTTTGTGTGGCTTCAATCTTCTTAGGTGAAATGACCAAATATATGTGCCATATTTAGTCGTCAGTTTAGATTCTTGACTAAGCCAGTGAAGATATTATAAAATACAGGATTACTTAAATTAGTATACTCAAGTTATCCAAGCATAGCAAGAAAATAATGGAAGAATCTGTCAAAAAAGAAATATAAGCGCATGTTCATTCTACAGAGAATGAATGGATCTATACATTGATTTTCCCCAAAAATATGATGTAATTACATGGCAACACGAAGAGGAATATAGAGAGGTAGAAACCTATGGAGAGGTCAGTCAATTTGGTACCTACATAAGCCATTCAAGTTAAACTTGCAATAGCAGGCGTAGTTGCAATGTGATCAACGACACGACCATACTGAAATTGCAGGTGGTTCAAATAATTTAAAATTCTTGATAAAGAGTACACATCATATTTTCAATTTAGCTACAAATAGTATGTCAGTGATTAAGTTAGCCCATATATTTTTCTTACGTTTCCTAGTTTAGAGTACTGTTTGAAGACACAACTGTCATGTTTAGCTGACAATATTTGGATCATTATAAACGTACGTAGCTCGCCACTTTAAATATGGAAATCGAAAAAAGGGCACTCTCATATCATAGCTTAAAATATATTATCATATCTTGTATACGTAGTGTCTATAAAATCTGAACCCTTGAACTTCAAAAGAAAGATCATGCATATTGTTAGAAATGAACCTAGAAAATATGGATTCCATGATTGATGTATATGTAGTTAACACACTCTTACTGCCGGGTGAAACTTTATGCGATGCAGACCACCTAGTTGGCTCTCATCTTCTCCCCCATATAATCTGATAAACAGAAGTGTTGAAAGATAGACATGGGAAAAGTTAGTTTTTCTTGATGAGACGTTATGGACCAAGATGATAGGTGCAGAGAATATGTGACCGCATTGGAGGCTTGCTGCAGTTAATACGATTTGCAGTAGCAGCTACCATGGTAGTAGAGCACAAAACTTGGCAAACGTGAGAGCACGCATGGGTTACTGTGGCACCTCGCGCGTGCACCCTGCAGTGCAGTATCGACCGTGTAATAGCCATTGGCTATGGCTGCCATACCCTCAATTAATTGATGGCCTGGACAGGACGCAGTGCAAGGATCCTCTTGCCTATTGAAAACATGAATTACAGGACAACTTGAGTTTCCCAATCCCTGTGTTTCTCTCTCTTTTCACTACAGATTAATCACAGTTCAGCCAAATTCTTTCTTCCGAAGTCGCGCTGAGCAATTAGTCTAGCTCAATTTCATTATTTAATATTTATTGGCGACTACATTCATTTACATGACAGATGAAAACCACAGAGCAAACCAATTGTAAGTGAGTCAAAGTTTTTGTGAACCTGTGATTAGATGAATGGCTGAAAGCACCTGCCGACAACCTATAGATATCTACAACATATGACGCCTAATATATCAGTGCAAAAGAAGAGAACTAAACTGCAAAATCTGATATGGGCGAACGCAGAACTAAAACTGCTCCATTCAAAATCATGTTCCTAGAAAGTGCAAATAATGAGTCAATTTCCAACGCTAAGAGTCTGAGACTGTTCTGAAATATCATCTAACCCATTAGTAAATGTACAGAACGTAACTAAAACTTAATGAAGATAGCAAATCGAAGTTGCAAGTAGAACACAAAGTAATTAAAGGAGTGGGTAATCCATACGTACATTAGATTTTGAAGGAAAATATTAAGGTGCTTGGAAGTTGTTTCGGTCTCCTTTGCTGGGTGCTCGGCAGTTGTTTCGGCGAGATGCCGGAAGCCCTTAGCTTTCACTAACATCTCGGTCCAGATGGCCTGATTTCTTGCGCCCTCACGTATTGTTATGGGAGTATGATATATTACGGAAATTCTGATGGTAGTTGAGAAGGGCGGGAGCTTGTATCCATGACTTGCACAGTTGCAGCAACAGATATGCGCTTGTGGTTGGATCTATGCCGGCTTCTTCCACTGTCCACAGGTTGAACTCGAGAAATTGGCTGCTCCTTCCCGACCAAGGGACCCTCGAGAATTGAAGAGAGATGGCGATAAAGGAATCTGCAAAGAGAAAATATTGAGCATGGGAGATGAAAGATTAGACGGAGATTAATTACATGCTAGATAAGGAAAGCTAGTCCTTTAAGATCTCTTTCTTTTTTTCTCAGATTTCTGAGAGAATTATTTGCATCAAGGGACAAAATCTGTGATAGCCTCAATCGTGTCCTTCAAGGATGGGAGATGAACTCGATTAGGGCCTGGAGTGTTATATGCAGTCCCACCAGTCCAACGCGATTCCTCAACTCGGGACTCTCGATGGGAGACATAGGAGGGAGGGCCGACATAGGAGGCGGAAGAGGAAGATAGCCCAACGGGGAAGAATAGATTTGGGGAATAAGAGTTTTGTATTGACAGGGAATTCAGCGGGGACTCCATAAGGGATACAACAGGCAGATTTTTTTAGGCTCATAACACGCAGATTTCTTTTTTAGGGACTCGTAACATGCAGATTGGTTGTGAAGATTTTCTAGTGACGTTGAAATTTAGACTGAGAATTATATGATTGATCTCCACCGTTATAACATGGTCCCACCAGTTGTGAAGATTTTTTTTCTAATGACGGGTTGATCTTCACCGTTATAACTTGGACCCACCAGATTAACGGTTCTTAATTACTGAT
Organism: Triticum aestivum; assembly: GCF_018294505.1. NCBI lineage: Eukaryota > Viridiplantae > Streptophyta > Magnoliopsida > Poales > Poaceae > Triticum > Triticum aestivum. Next base: position 540,381,060 of record NC_057807.1, on the reverse strand, counting down.
TAACGTGGGAATTTATTGGGAGTCTGTAATTAGTATAGGTAGGTATAGTAAGTATAGTATAGTATAGATGTTGGTAACTTTTAGGGAGTTAACGGAAGATCTACATCGTAATAATTCGGCCCCACCAGATCAACGGCTCGTAAAATCTAATTAACGTGGTAATTTTTTGGAAGTCTGTAATTAGTACAGGTAGGTATAAGTATAGGTATAGGTATAGGTATAGGTATATAGGTATAGATAGATAGATATGAGCATTGGAGATATCTTCTCTGGCTATATGAGCCAAGTGCACAGTAGCCGAAACCTTGAGATTGATAGGTATAGGTATACTAGTAGAAAAAGGACGTAATATGAGACACATTAGTGCCGGTTGGGTTTTGAGCCGGCACTAATGTGTCCATTAGTGCCGGTTCCAACGGCTAGCCGGCCGTTCTCATTAGTACCGGTTCGTGGCGAACCTATAGTACCGGTTCGTGCCACGAACCGGTACTAAAGAGGGTGGTGGCACGAACCGGTACTAAAGAGGGTGTTGTCAGTCTGGGGCCCATCCAGCACCTTTAGTACCGGTTCGTGGCACGAACCGGTATTAAAGGTCGATGTACATAAACCCTTCGTCCCCCCGAGCCACTATGTTCTTCCCCTTTCCCCTCACTTCCTCTGTTTTTCCCCCTCTCTCCTCGAGCTCCTCACAAATTTTGCCCAAAATTTGTCAAGATTTGAAGGCCCCCATCCATTTAAATGATCACAAAGGTTAGCAACTTTGTCCTTTCAACTCTCATTGCTAGATTAGCTCTTGCAATGCTTTGTATAGTGATTAATTTGGGAGGAATAATTATATTTGCTAGTATTTGATTTATATGCAATTTGAGCACAAAAATAACACTTAGTTTGCATATGTAGGTGTGGTTTACTTAGTGCCTTCTAAATCTCCGTCGTAACCACCGTCGATCGCCCGCACCGTCCCGTCGCCGGCACCACCTTCTGGTGAGGCTCTTGTTCATGAATGTTTTACATTACCAAATTGATGTTTATGTGATTTGGATATATAGTTACTCGTATAATTATCTTACCCGTACGTTGTTTGTTATACATAGTGCCATGGTTTTGATATCCGTCCCCGTCGGCCCTCGTCCTTGTTATGATTCGGATGTGGTATATTCTCTTTTAAAACTAGTTGTTGCATTTCGTGTTTATGACAAATTATGCCCATCAAGTTGACATAGATATTTTTATCTAGGAGGTATGTGAACCGGAAATTCCAACCGACCCTATTGTCGAGAGGTTAAATTTAGTTGAAAGAGAAAACGAGTATTTGAAAGAAAAATTGAAAAGAATTGAGGGGGAGAAGATGGAATTGGAGTTGCATGTTGCCGATGTCGTCGATGATCACAAGATCAAGATGGAGAAAATGAGGTTGAAGATTAGAAAGATTAGAAAATATGCCATTGATAGTGTGGCTTGGTATCATTATGCTGTTGGATCAATTGTTACCTTAATTGCGATCTTCATCGCATTTGTTGTTGCATTTAAATTCTTTAGCTAGAGAGTTATTTGTATGTTGCATTTAATTAAGTGTTGTATATGAACTTTATGTATGAACTTTATGTATGAACTTGTATTAATTTGGTCTATTCGGTGTTGTGTAATGAAGATGAGCCGACAATGGATGTATGATGACAGATGCTCTCCCGAGTTCATTAATGGCGTGCATACTTTTCTGCTTGCCGCTGAGGCAAACAAGCGGGCGGATGGTTTTATGCCTTGTCCATGTGCTGGCTGTAAGAATGGTCACAGTTACTCTACGTCAAGAACCATTCACGTCCACCTATTTGAGTCCGGTTTCATGCCCCACTATAATGTTTGGACCAAGCACGGAGAAATAGGGGTTATGATGGAAGACAATGAAGAAGAAGAGGACGACGACGGCTATCCTGGCCATGGGTTCCCTGAATACGATGATACAACAATGGGGGAAGAAGCTGAGCCGGCAATGCAGAAAGAAGCTGAAGAAGAGGCATCAGATGAGCCCGCTGATGATCTAGGTCGGGCCATTGCCGATGCAAAGAGAAACTGCGCAAGTGATCTGGAGAGGACGAAGTTGCAGCGCATGTTAGAGGATCACAAGAAATTGTTGTACCCGAATTGCGAAGCTGACAAAAAAAGTTGGGCACCACACTTGAATTGCTGCAATGGAAGGCAGAGAATGGTGTATCTGACAAGGGATTTGGAAAGTTGCTGGTAATGATAAAGAATATGCTTCCAAAGGACAACGAATTGCCCGAGAGTACGTATGAAGCAAAGAAGGCTGTCTGCCCTCTAGGGTTAGAGGTGCAAAAGATACATGCATGCCCTAATGACTGCATCCTCTACCGCGGTGAGTACGAGGATTTGAATGCTTGCCCGGTATGCGGTGCATTGCGTTATAAGATCAGTCGCGATGACCCTGGTGATGTCGAGGGTGAGCGCCCCAGGAAGAAGATTCCTGCCAAGGTGATGTGGTATGCTCCTATAATACCACGGTTGAAACGTTTGTTCCAAAACAAAGAGCATGCGAAGGCGATGCGGTGGCACGCAGAAGACCGTAAGAAAGACGGAAAGTTGAGAGCACCCGCTGACGGTTCGCAGTGGAGAAAAATCGAGAGAAAGTACTGGGAGGAGTTTGCAGGTGACCCAAGGAACGTATGGTTTGGTCTAAGCGCAGATGGCATTAATCCTTTTGGGGAGCAGAGCAGCAACCATAGCACGTGGCCTGTGACTCTATGTTTGTATAACCTTCCTCCTTGGTTGTGCATGAAGCGGAAGTTCATTATGATGCCAGTGCTCATCCAAGGCCCTAAGCAACCCGGCAACGACATTGATGTGTACCTAAGGCCATTAGTTGAAGAACTCTTACAACTGTGGAATGGAACAGGTGTACGTGCGTGGGATGAGCACATGGGGGAAGAATTTGACCTAAAGGCGTTGCTGTTCGTGACCATCAATGATTGGCCTGCTCTCAGTAACCTTTCAGGACAGACAAACAAGGGATACCGCGGATGCACGCACTGTTTGGATGATACCGACAGTATATATTTGAATAGTTGTAAGAAGAATGTGTACCTGGGACATCGTCGATTTCTTCCGAGCAGGCATCCCGTAAGAAAGAAAGGCAAGCATTTCAAAGGTGAGGCGGATCACCGGACGAAGCCTCGCCACCGTACTGGTGCTGATGTACATGATATGGTCAAGGATTTGAAGGTAATCTTTGGAAAGGGTCCTGGCGGACAACCTGTTCCGAAGGACGCTGACGGACGCGCACCCATGTGGAAGAAGAAATCTATATTTTGGGACCTGCCATATTGGAAAGACCTAGAGGTCCGCTCCGCAATCGACGTGATGCACGTGACGAAGAATCTTTGCGTGACCCTGCTTGGCTTTTTGGGCGTGTATGGGAAGACAAAAGATACACCAGAGGCACGGGAGGACCAGCAACGTATGCACGGAAAAGACGACATACATCAGGGTCAGGCCAGCTACGCTCTTACCAAAGAAGAGAAGGAAATCTTCTTCGAATGCCTGCTCAGCATGAAGGTACCGTCTGGCTTCTCGTCGAATATAAAGGGAATAATAAATATGGCAGAGAAAAAGTTCCAGAACCTAAAGTCTCATGACTGCCACGTGATTATGACGCAACTCCTTCCGGTTGCATTGAGGGGGCTTCTACCGGAAAACGTTCGATTGGCCATTGTGAAGCTATGTGCATTCCTCAATGCAATCTCTCAGAAGGTAATCGATCCAGAAATCATACCAAGGTTACAGAATGATTTGGTGCAATGTCTTGTCAGTTTCGAGTTGGTGTTCCCACCATCCTTCTTCAACATCATGACGCACGTCCTAGTTCACCTTTGCGAAGAGATTAACGTTTTGGGTCCTGTATTTCTACACAATATGTTCCCCTTTGAAAGGTTCATGGGAGTCTTGAAGAAATATGTTCATAACCGTGCTAGGCCAGAAGGAAGCATCTCGAAGGGCCATGAAAATGAGGAGGTCATTGAGTTTTGTATTGACTTTATTCCTGACCTTAAGCCGATTGGTGTTCCTGAATCGCGGCATAAGGGCAGACTGGAAGGAAAAGGCACGCTAGGAGGGCATCAAATAATATGTATGGACGGGCATTCTCTCACTGAAGCACACTACACAGTTCTACAGAATTCCGCCTTGGTGGCTCCGTATATGGAGGAACACAAGAATTTTCTACAGTCCAAACACCCGGAGAAGTCTGACGACTGGATTACACGCGAACAAACGAGGACTTTCGCCGGTTGGTTGCAGAAACGTGCCCTGAATGATGGCGATATTCAAAATGACCTGTACTCGCTGTCCCAGTTACCATCTTCGAATATAATGACTTTCAAAGGGTACCAGATAAATGGGAATACATTTTACACGATCGCCCAAGATAAGAAGAGCACCAACCAAAACAGTGGTGTCCGCTTTGATGCAACAACCAACACGGGAAAGGAAACATATTATGGTTACATAGAGGACATATGGGAACTTAACTATGGATCAGGTGATTTGAAGGTCCCTTTGTTTCGGTGCAAATGGGTCAATATGACACGAGGCGGGGTAACGGAAGACCCGCAGTACGGAATGACAACAGTGGATCTCAACAATCTTGCGTATGCAGACGAACCATTCGTCCTAGCCAATGATGTGGCGCAGGTTTTTTATGTGAAAGACATGTCTACCAGGCCGAGAAAAAGAAAAGATAAGGAAGCGAATGGATCATACGACGAGCCAAAGCGCCACATAGTTCTTTCAGGAAAAAGAAACATCGTGGGAGTGGATGACAAGACAGACATGTCAGAAGATTATGAAAAGTTTGATGAAATTGCTCCATTCACAGTGAATATTGACCCGAGCATCCAGTTAAATGATGAAGATTTTCCCTGGCTACGGCGCAAAGGGACACACGAGAAGAAAAAGTTTCACACCCAAAGATCTGGGATGTGATCGGCTTCACTATCATCACTTTCTTCTGTGTTTCACACCCAGGAGGGAATGTCTGTAATAGTTAGGGTAGTTAATTATGTGTTTTGGCATTTGAAACGCGAAGAAATTTTATGTGCAAACAAATTCTTTTTCATGCATTTACTGATTTTTTTCCAGCTAAATGACCCTGAAATTGAAAAGCATTTGAAATGAACTCAGAAAAGGTTGAAAGTTGGCATGGTATCATAATTTCATACAAATAGCATGTGCAAAAAAGTAGAGAGGGTTACGGCAAAAACTGGATACACTTCGTGTACAAAATGGACAATCTTTTTCGAAGTATCAGGGTTTCCGACGAAAACTGAAATGTTACAAAGGCATTTCATTTTTTAAATAACCTACGCATTACCAAATTGAATATAATGATAAAACACACTAATATTAAACATAAGAAAAAAGAATCACTGAAAAATCTTTTTCCAAAGTTAAGTTATTCACAAACTAGTGATTCACACAAATTTCAAATAATTCAAAATTTAAACTATTCAAATTTGAAAACTACCGGCACTAACAGATCAAAGTTTGTAAATTTTTGTACCTAAACCAAAAATATTCACAAAGAAAATCTAAATACAGCAAAAAACAACTCAAAAATAAATAAAACAAATAAAAAAGCAAAAAAAATTAAGAAAATAAAAAAGCCCACCTACTGGGCCAAAGCGGCCTGCATATGACTAGGAACTCAACCTTTTGTTGGGCCAGGATGCAGGCCCGCAAAGGCCCAGTAGGCCCACATGGCAGCAATGAATTGGTAGGCCCAGTAGGCCTGCTTAGGAGAGGAGCTCGAGAGAGCTACCGCACTGGGGCTTATAAACCAGTGCGGTAGCCCTTCGACTAGCGAGGTGGGACTAAACTTGCCGCACCGCACTGCGCTAGCGCACCCCCTTTAGTACCGGGTCGTGGCTCCAACCGGCACTAAAGGGGGGGGGCTTTAGTACCGGTTGGAGCCACCACCCGGTACTAAAGGGGGTGTGCTTCCCGCCGCTTGGCCTGGCCAAAACAGACCTTTAGTACCGGTTGGTGGCTCCAACCGGTACTAAAGGTCCATCCTATATATACAACACTTAAAAAATTCAGTTTCCCTCTGTTCTTCCCTCTGTTTCCTCCCTCCGTCGCGCCGCCCTGCCCCGATCATCGCCGCCCCTGCCCCTCGTCGCCGACCCCGGCCGTCCCCACCCCTCGTCGCCGCCCCTGTCAACGTCGTCGCCCCGGCCATCCCCGTCCCCGTCGTCCCCGTCGCCGCGCCCCGCTCCGCCCCGTCGTCGCCGCCCCTTCCCATCGCCCCGGCCGCCCCGCCCCGTCAGCGCCGCCCCGTCCCGTCGCCTCGTCGTCGCCGCCCCGTCCCGTCGCCCCTTCGTCGCCGCCCCGTCGTCGCCTCGCCGGTGAGCTCGCCCCGGCCGCCAGTGTCCACACACACACAGTACTACACACACACACACACACTACACACATTAGTTTGTTTGTTATAAATTTTTCTGTTTTTTAGTTATAGAAATGTTAGAAATTATTCTATTTTTTAGTTATATAAATATTAGAAATCTTAGTTTTATAGAAATGTTATAAATGTTTTCTGTTTTTTAGTTATAGAAATATTTATAGAAATGTTAGCAATTTTTCTGTTTTTTAGTTATATAAATATTAGAATTGTTATGGAAATGTTAGTTATATAATCAAGAAATTTTAGAATTAGTTTTAGTTAGATGAATTAGAAGTCCCCATTAAATATTTAGCTGGTAAAAATGCGGGAAAACTGTTCCCCGGTTGAGAGAACAGGCGGCGGTCAAGCGATCCCCCCGCTTGTTGTGCCAACAACACACGAGAGGAGTAGTACGCGCGCCAAATATTATTGTGGGCAAACCGTTAGCGTTCCCCACTATATTCTTTTTCTGTGGTATTATATGCAGGATGAAGATGTATGAAATGAAAAAAGCTGGACGCTATGGCGTTGGGTTCATTGACCCAAATACCATTAATCAGGACATATGGGAGATTGACCATTGTAAAGCTGCTGTAGAGGAAAGCATGCTAGAGTTCTTGAAGTGCCTCAATACCTTCGAAGATATACTACTTCCTTACAACTTCCCGTGAGTCACACTATCTTGTACTATAAATTCTGTTTTTGCTTACTAGCTAGCTAGATGTTAATAATTAAGTGTATACGGTTTACGGTAGTTGATTAATTCTATGCACATGCCCGCTTAATTAAGACATGCAAATGTGTGCGTATGCAGTTGGCACTGGGTCTTGATAGACATTAAAGTTGAGGAAGGAAAAGTTGAATTACTGGACTCACTAACTAAAGAAGATAAAGACTACACCATCGTGAAGGGGATAGTCAACAGGTAATTTCAATCATTATTAACTATTAGTTCCTGATATGAACTATTTAATAACCCCTTTATTAATTTTCTTTGCCGGCGGGCAGGGCATGGGCAAAGTTCATCGCGGTGACTCCAGGAGAATGGCCAAAAAAACTGTTTTGGCATCGACCCAAGGTAAGTAATGAAGTAGTACTAGCTAGCTACCATATCTTTAATTCTTGTTTCAATATCATTAATTAATTATTATGCTTGATTAATCATTATCTGATTCAATTCCATTCTCGTAAAGGCCCTGAGGAAGGCGAAAGGGAATAATCTGTGTGCATACTACGTTTGCGAGAACATTCACATGATGACATGCGAAAGGAGCAGATCTGATAGACAGGACTGGGTACGTTTTTGTTAGAACAATATTCACACCATTATCGATATCTAGTCACACAACTAACACACATGCATATTGATCTCCTTCTTAACAGTTCAGATCGGTGCGGGATAAGCTCCTACCATCGGACCGCATACAATCACTTCAAGAGGAAATAGCCGGATTTTTGCTCGACCAGGTCATAGATCCGAAAGGAGAATACTATTATCCGCTACCGCCCCCATGAACCACTTGTCATCATGCTCCGAAAGCACCAAGGCAACATGTAGTAGAAATTGTATATGTATATACATGTGTATATGTGTGAATAGTTAATGGTGTTGGCTGTGAGACATTCGATTATATTATATATATATATATATATATATATATATATATATATATATATATATATATGCGGTTCTACATACGAGAAAATCTATTTAATATGTATGCATAACGTGTACAATTTGTAGTATCGTGAAATACCAGCAAACAAAAAAGAATTAAATGGAAAATAAAGCCAAATTGAAAACACAAAATTAAAGCAAAAATTAAAAAAAAACACCCAAACATTTAGTACCGGTTGGTGTTACCAACCGGTACTAATGTCCTACACGCACACGGGCCTGGCTCGTGCCACGTGTTTGCACTTTAGCGCCGGTTCGTGACGAACCGGTACTAAAAGGGGGGGGGGCTTTAGTCCCCACTCTTTAGTGCCGGTTCGCCAACCGGCACTAAAGGCCGTCACGAACCGGCACTAAAGCCCGGTTATGCACTAGTGGATGCACCACAAATTCGAGGTATAACCCGTTCTCTCTTGTTCATTATCCTTTAGTATGGTAGCCCCCAAGTCTGCTGCTTATGATGCTTATGCTGTAGATTTAGAAACAAACTTAGCAACATAAAGAAAAGAAAAATTTCCGGCTTAACATGTAGTCCCCAAGAGGCGGCTTAATCAATATGGTTGAGCCGGTTCTTTATAGAGAAATTCTTAGGGTTCTTTGAACAGCAGTACGCATTAGCCCCCAAGTGCCAAGTATTATTGCTTGCAAAATGCTTGGGATTTACTCTTATAAATTGCCATCTGATAACCGCCATGGAAAAAGAAAGCTCTTTGGTACATTAGCCCCCAAGTGCCAAGTGTTATTGCTGGAAAATGCTTGAGACTTTAATATTTCATAAATAACTTACTTGATTTGAATTTGCACTTGTATAGGCTACCACGAGTCAACTCGAGTCCGAGGTGACTAATCTGAAGAACCACCTTGAATTCCAAGAGACTGAACTTGAGAAGGCCAACACCAAGTTTGAATTCAATGTTTCCGAACAGGAGAAACTGAAAAAAGAACTTGAAGCTGAAAAGAAAACCTGGGTAGAGGAGAACAACACACTAATAAGCTGAGCTGAGAAGGCGGAGGCGGCTCTGGAAGAAGTCACTGGTGAATTATCCGGTTTAAAGCGCCATATTTCTCAAATGGTCTCAGCCATCTTTGGTAAGTCGCCTTACCATTGTGTAAATATCTAAGCCATGCAATAGATCATACGCCGGGAATTAATTCTCCTGATTATGCTTAAACAGGCCCCAGAAGTTCAAACCTGAACCAAAACATGCTGACTAAGCTGAAGGCAGTGTATACCTTGGTGGAACAATTGTACACCGGGTCACAACGTACAATTGCTTCGGTGGCCCTGTCCAATGAAATGCCAACCCTCCTGGCACATGTCTTGAGGAAGCTTTCAGTTCCTCCACAACGGATCAATGAACTGAGACGGTCAGCTGCAAGAGCCAGAGCGATAAATGCTCTAAGCCGGGCTAAGGCCTGGTTACCAGAACTAGACCCGGTTGATATCGCCATTGGTTATCCAAGCCTGAAGGAAGATGGCACGCCGTTTGAAGACGCAGATTTTCTCGTCTGTGTCAAAGAGATACGCCCTATGGCGACTCTGATAGCAAGTGAAGTGGATCTTACCAAGTACCAGGCGGGTTACGATAAAGAAAACCGAAGAATTCCACGCCTCAATACGACGTGTCCAGTCTGATTCCTCCACCTCGTAAGCATACCTTTGCTCCCGAAGTTGACCCGACCGGTCTTGTTGACGATGAGGCTGAATTTGAAGCCTTGAACAACATTGACTGGTCATCAATAACCTTCCAGGAAAAGGAGCAGGGCACAGGCGCGGAGAGGGCTAACCCGAACGCTTCCCGGCAATCCCGAAGGTGAACTTGTCATGGCGGCTCACACCTGGGGTGTAAAAAAAACAATGCAAACTATGTGGACTTAATGAGTCCTGTAATAGGATAGAGATAATTGTGTTGTGGTCGTGCCATCGTGCACGTTTTTTATGCTTAACGTCGTTAAGCCGCTATGCTATGTCCATCCATGTTACTTAGTCATCCGCTGATCATATGCTTGAACAGGTTTCAAAAACTATCCTTCAACACCTGAGCTTACTGCAAAAAAACACAACTATGATCTTATGCTTAAAACTTCTCAAATTTGCACCACCGGTTTATATGACCCGGTCAGTAAGGGTGATAACCCAAACTTTGGATACCAGAAAATTTCAAAGGTACAATGATGCTTATGGATCGGCTACTCATCAGTTAATATTGAGCCGGGTTACAGCAATCATACTTAAAAGTTGTAAACCTTAGAAAAAACCTCAAGTCAAACAAGGGGGTTCCAAAGGCAACTTAAATCAAAAGAGAAGTAAAAATGGCAAGGCTACTGATTCGAATACGATCAGTGAACCGTTACAGAAGGGTTTACGCTAGGATTCGAATAGGATCATGTAGCCCCCAATGACTTTGGCATTGCGCCGATCAAGAGGGTACCGACAGCTGTGTTCTCTTTGGTTCGAATATGACCTATGTTTGAACAGGAAGCCCCCTAATGACCTTGAGAGTTTTTTAACGACTCTGATTCGAATACGATCAAAGTCGGTTCTCAAAGGGGTTAATCTATGATTTGAATATGATCAAGAAGCCCCCAAGTGAGCTCGGCAGTGTGCCAATCAAAAGGGTACCGACAGCTATGTTCTCTTTGATTCGAATACGACCTATGTTTGAACAGGAAGCCCCCTAATGACCTTGAGAGTTTTTTAACGACTCTGATTCGAATACGATCAAAGTCGGTTCTCAAAGGGGTTAATCCATGATTCTAATACGATCAAGAAGCCCCCAAGTGAGCTCGGTAGTGTGCCAATCAAAAGGGTACAGACAGCTATGTTCTCTTTGGTTCGAATACGACCTATTTTTGAACAGGAAGCCCCCGAATAACCTTGATAGTTTTTTAACGACTCTGATTCAAATACGATCAAAGTCGGTTCTCAAAGGGGTTAAGCTATTATTCGAATACGACAATTAAGCCCCCAAGTGATCATGTGAAAGAATAATGACAATGATAATGACAAATTTACCTTGTGAGGAGGAAAAAAGGATAGAGGTCCTGCTTTGTTATTTATCATAATATATACATTGGCAAAAAATATACATCAGGGGAGCCTATGGCTCAAGTATAGCAGGGCCGAAGATGAGGAATATTCCACGACCTCCGGGTCTCTTCCTCCGACTTATGTGAGTCTTTGCGCTCTCAAACGTCAATAAGGTAATATGACCCGCTGTTCAAGTTTTTGCTGACCACAAAGGGTCCTTCCCAAGGTGGTGATAACTTGTGTGCATCAGTTTGATCCTGGATGAGCCAGAGCACCAAATCACCCTCCTGAAAGGCTCTGGACTTCACACGGCGGCTGTGATATCGGTGTATGTCTTGCTGGTAAATCGCCGAGCGAGCTACTGCCAAGTCTCTCTTCTCATCTAACAGGTCGAGATCATTCTGACACGCCTTTTCATTGTCTGCTTCAACATAAGCCGCCACGCGAGGCGAGTCATGACGGAGGTCAGAAGGAAGAACCGCCTCAGCTCCATAAACCATGAAGAAAGGTGTATAAGCCGTTGATATATTAGGAGTAGTATTAATGCTCCATAACACAGATGGTAACTCCTCAACCCAACAACCCGGCGTCCACTGCAGGGGGACCAAAAGCCGGGGTTTGATGCCTTTCAAGATCTCTTAATTAGCTCTCTCGGCTTGAACGTTGGACTGAGGGTTAGCCACTGATGAAACATCAAGCCGGATGTGCTCACATTGACAGAATTCCTCCATGGCGCCTTTAGACAGATTAGTGACATTATCAGTGATAATGCTGTGTGGAAAGCCAAAGCGAAATATCACCTTCTTCATGAATTGAACCGCCGTGGCTGCATCACACTTACTGACTGATTCTGCATCAACCCACTTTGTAAATTTATCAACTGCCACCAAGAGGTGGGTCTTTTTATCTTAGATCTTTTGAAAGGCCCAACCATGTCAAGCCCCCAGACTGCAAACGGCCAAGTAATTGGAATCATCCTCAATTCTTAAGCTGACACATGAGCCCGTCTTGAGAACTTCTGACAACCATCACATTTACTGACCAAATCCTCCGCATCAGCATGAGCCGTCAGCCAATAAAACCCATGAAGAAAAGCCTTGGCCACAAGGGATTTTGACCCGACGTGATGACCACAATCCCCTTCATGGATCTCACGTGGAATTTCTTGGCCTTCTTCAGGGGAGACGCAACGTTGAAACGCCCCTGTAACACTGCAATGATGCAACTCACCATTGACAATCGTCATGGACTTAGACCACCGGGTTATCTGCCTTGCCAAGGTTTCATCCTCAGGCAACTCGCCCCGTGTCATATAAGCCAAGTATGGCACCGTCCAATCTGGAATAACATGAAGAGCCGCCACCAACTGTGCTTCTGGGTCAGGAACAGCCAAATCTTCCTCTATAGGTAGCTTGACAGAAGGGTTATGTAAAATATCCAAGAAAGTATTAGGCGGCACCGGCTTACGCTGAGATCCCAGCCGGCTTAAGGCGTCAACCGCCTCGTTCTTTCTACGGTTAATGTGCTCCACCTGATAACCCTTGAAGTGTCCCACAATTGCATCAACCTCACATCGATAAGCCGCCATGAGAGGATCCTTAGAATCCCATTTGCCAGATACCTGCTAAGCCACTAGATCTGAGTCGCCGAAGCACCTTACCCGGCTTAAGCTCATCTCTTTAGCCATCCGGAGACCATGGAGCAAGGCTTCATACTCAGCTGCGTTGTTAGTATAGGGAAACATCAACCGAAGCAATAACGAAATTTATCACCTAGAGGGGAAGCCAAAACAACTCCAGCCCGCGAGCCCTCCAATTGCATAGACCCGTCAAAATGAATTGTCCAATACGTGTTGTCCGGCTTTTCTTCAGGCATCTGCAGCTCTGTCCAATCATTGATGAAATCCACCAGCGCTTGAGACTTTATAGCTGTGCGCAGCATATATTTTAGGCCATGAGGCCCAAGCTCAATGGCCCATTTGGCGATTCGTCCTGTGGCCTCTCTGTTTTGAATGATATCCCCTAAAGGGGCAGAAATAACCACAATGATGGGGTGGCCCAAGAAGTACTGCTTAAGATTCCGGCTTGCCATGAACACCCCATAGACGAGCTTCTGCCAATGCGGATATCGCTGCTTGGACTCAATCAGTACCTCACTGTTGTAATAAACGGGCTGTTGAACCAGGTATTCCTTGCTAGCCTCCTTGCGCTCCACCATGATGGCCATGCTGACCGCACGTGTGTTAGCAGCCACGTATAATAACAAGGGCTCCTTGTCAATGGGAGCAGCAAGAACTGGCGGCTCAGCTAACTGTCTCTTCAGATCTTCAAAAGCAGCATTTGCAGCGTCACTCCAGATAAAGCTATCTGTCTTTTTCATCATTTGATATAATGGCAGGGCCTTCTCTCCTAACCGGCTTATGAACCGGCTTAGAGCAGCGATACGACTCGCCGAACATTGAACATCATTGATACATGCTGGTTTGGCCAGGGAGGTGATGGCTTTAATTTTCTCTGGGTTAGCCTCGATGCCCCTGTTAGAAACCAGAAAGCCCAAAAGCTTGCCTGCAGGCACACCAAAAACACACTTGGCCGGGTTAAGCATCATCTTGTAAACCCGAAGATTGTCAAAGGTTTCCTTGAGATCATCAATCAAGGTCTCCTTCTCTCTGGATTTAACCACTATGTCATCCACATAAGCATGAACATTGCGCCCAATTTGATTATGAAGACAATTCTGCACACATCGCTCGTAAGTCGCCTGGGCACTCTTGAGCCCAAAAGGCATTGAAACATTGCAGAAGGCTCCAAACGGAGTAATGAATGTCGTTTTCTCCTGGTCCTTAACCGCCATCTTGATCTGATGATAACCAGAGTAAGCATCCAAAAAACTCAAACACTCACAACCTGCCGTAACATAAATGATTTGATCAATACGAGGGAGAGCAAAAGGATCAGCTGGACAAGCCTTGTTTAAGTCCGTGTAATCCACACACATACACCAAGTGCCGTTTTTCTTAAGCACAAGTACCGGGTTAGCCAACCACTCTGGATGAAAGATTTCGATGATAAACCCTGCTGCCAAGAGCCGGGCTACTTCTTCACCAATGGCCTTCCGCCTCTCTTCATTAAACCGCGGAAGAAACTGCTTGACGGGCTTAAACTTTGGATCAATATTAAGAGTGTGCTTAGCGAGTTCTCTCGGTACACCCGGCATGTTAGATGGTTTCCATGCAAAAATGTCCCGGTTCTCACAGATGAACTCGATGAGCGCGCTTTCCTATTTGGGATCCAAATTAGCACTGATGCTGAACTGCTTAGATGAGTCACCTGGAACAAAATCGACAAGCTTAGTCTCATCGGCCGAATTAAACTTCATGACCGACTCATGCTCTGTGGTTGGCTTTTTCAAAGATGTCATGTCTGCTGGGTCAACATTGTCCTTGTAAAATTTTAACTCTTCCGTCGCACAAACCGACTCAACATAAGCTGCGTCACCTTCCTCACATTCCAGAGCCACCTTCCGACTCCCGTGCACCGTAATGGTTCACTTATGACCCGGCATCTTGAGCTGCAAGTACACATAACACGGGCGTGCCATGAATTTGGCGTAAGTCGGCCGCCCGAACAGAGCATGACATGGGCTCTTGATCTTGACTACTTCAAACATCAATTTCTCAGCTCTGGATTCATATTCATCCCCAAAGGCTACCTCCAATTCGATCTTGCCGACCGGATACGCCGACTTACCGGGTACAACTCCATGGAAAACAATGTTGGACTGCTTAAGGTCCTTATCAGTTAGCCCCATGCGACGGAAGGTCTCATAATAGAGGATATTAATGCTGCTGCCTCCATCCATGAGAACTTTGGTGAATTTGTATCCACCCACTTGAGGTGCCACCACCAGGGCTAAGTGACCCGGATTGTCAACCCAGGGAGGGTGATCCTCTCTACTCCATATGATAAGCTGCTCAGACCACCTCAAATAACGAGGAATTGCCGGCTCAACTGCATTCACAGCCCTCTTATGAAGCTTCTGGTCTCGTTAACAAAAATTGGTGGTAAACGCATGATATTGCCCACCGTTCAGCTGCTTTGGATTGCGCTGGTATCCACCTTGCTGCTGTTGTTGACCGCCCTGACCAGA
Source organism: Triticum aestivum (assembly GCF_018294505.1). Taxonomy (NCBI): domain Eukaryota; kingdom Viridiplantae; phylum Streptophyta; class Magnoliopsida; order Poales; family Poaceae; genus Triticum; species Triticum aestivum. The sequence goes on along the minus strand of NC_057807.1, from coordinate 540,365,754 downwards.
TTGTTGGTTATATCCACCTTGGTTGCCCTGGGAACTTTGGAAATTGGGATTTGACCCGCCGCCCGTGCCATGAAAACCGCCGCCACCTGAGCCGCCGCCCTGCCCATTGTTACCATCAAACATGTTGGAATTTTTAAAGGACTTCATGATCGTACAGTCCTTCCACAAATGGGTAGCCGGCTTCTGCTGAGTGCCATGTCTCGGACAAGGCTCATTCAACAATGGCTCAAGCATGGGGCCTGACCCACCAGATCGGGGAGGTGGTGTCCCTTTGCGCCACTGGTTATTACCCTGCGCACTGGTGTTAGACACAAAATCCAAACTGTCGTCAGCCTTACGCTTATTACCCCCTTGATTTGCCGGGTTGTGCTGAGGGCCCTTGCCGTTGCCGTTCTTCTTTCCCTTCCCTGGCTTGTCATCATCAGAATCTAGATCCTTGGTACTATCACAATCAGCGTACTTAACTAGGGCCGCCATCAGCGTGCCCATATCATTACACTCGCGTTCGAGCCGCCCCAGCTTTTGTTTCAGAGGCAAGAAACGGCAATTTTTCTCCAACATTAAGACTGCAGAGCTGGCATCCATCTTATCAGATGAATGTATTATGGCTTTAACTCGACGCACCCAATTGGTTGTAGACTCGCCCTCCTCTTGCTTGCAATTTGTCAGATCCACAATCGACATGGGCTACTTGCACGTGTCTTTGAAGTTCTGGATGAACCAGGCTTTTAGATCCGCCCATGAGCTGATTGAATTAGGTGGCAGGCCTTTTAACCAGGTGCGGGCGGTTCCATCCAACATCATGGTGAAGTACTTAGCCATTGCAGCATCACTAACCTCCAACAGCTCCATAGCCATCTCATAACTCTCAATCCATGCCTCGGGCTGTAAGTCGGCTGTGTAATTCAGCACCTTCCTAGGTACCTTAAAGTCCTTGGGTAAACGCTCATTACGTAGAGCCGGCACCAGACAGGGGACTCCTCCAGTCCTGGTGGCCACGCCTGCCTCGATAGAAGTCGTCGGATAAACCGGATACGGCTGGTAAGCCGTCAACTGAGCCTCCTGCTCAGCCGCCTGTTGAGCCGCTCGTTCAGCCTCTTGCCGTAGTCTATCTTGATCTACAAAGTTAACATCCCCATGACGCGCCGGGTTAAGCCCACCTAGATGGTCACAGCGTCTAACATTGCTTGAAACGGCCGCTGAATCCATGTGCCTGCTATAACTCGGGCTTTGACTTGGACGAGGGGTCGAGTGGATCCTGTCCCGGATGTATGAGTATGCCTCCTGCTGTGCCAAGGCCGTCTGAAGAAGTTCTCTGACCCAACGGGTTTCAACTGCCGCCCGAGAGTCGCCATCAATCGGGGGAGCCGCCAATCGTGTCGCTGCCGCTATCATGTTCTCCAATGGGTTAGAATAGTGACCCGGGGGTGTTGGTACGTACTAAGGTCCCATCACCGGGGGCTGAACCGGCGTGCCGTCCCCGGGTGTCGCCACATGGTCCATTCCTATGTGCAGAGAGAGCCACGACGGGTTGCCTGTACACGGGGAAAGCCATGGCGGGTTACTGGGCCCCGCCCCTGGCATGTGAAAAAGATTCCGAGGGTCATAAACCGGGGGGAGTCGAGACTGAGTCTTCTGATGCCTTCTCCTCATGACCTCCTTAGCCGCGTTCTGGTCCTGCGTGAGTCGGAAGGTATGTGCCTGGATCTGCTGAGCCTGAAGATGCAAAGCCGCTTGTTCTGTGGTTATCCTGACATCTTCTGCTGCCAGGTCTTCCTTAGCCTGCGCCATATCCAAATTTAACTGTGCCACCTCTGCACCATGGCGCGCTTGATCCGCCGGATTGACTACGGCGGTTAACAGAGTGTTGACCTTGTCTGTGAGATCCGTCAACACGTGAGCCGGCGAGCGCACGGGGCCTCCCGCCCTGGCTGCCGCCGACTCGGGGGTTAAGGCTACTGCAGTTGTGGAGTCTGGGATGGGTTGTGTGCCAGCCATGAAGATCCCGTCCCTATTTGGCGGATCGAGGCAATCCGAATTCCTGCTGCCATCGGAACAACCCCCAAGTCCGCCATCCTGCAGTTGATATAACGAATCCGCCTCACATGTGGACGATTCACCATCGGATTAGATGGCCGTCTCACCACCAGAGGCAGATCCTTCAGAGAGTCCTCCGTGGATGCATCCCACGAAGGCACGCTTCACCGCCGGCGGAGCCCGGGTGGGTCTAGCACGCTGAGCCGTCTCAACGAGGTCGGTGCAGATATCCGGCTCAGGGCTCGGCTCGCCGATGTTGCCGATGAAGACGTGGATTCCGCCGAAGGGGACCCAATACCCGTACTCAATTGAGCCGGCGTCGGGGCCCCAGCCTGCGTTGTTGATGTAGAGCTTGCCGCGACGACTCTTGGTCATCCGGCCCACAGCGTATCCCTTGAGCCCTTCGAAGCTGCCCTTCAAGAACTCAAATCCATCGTGCCCTGGCCCCACGGTGGGTGCCAACTGTCGTGGAATTGTCACGTTAGATGTCCTAAGGAACGAACTTCGTCGTGGAGCCATTGCAACTAGGAATCTTGAAGGGGTTAATCAGGACAAAAGACACGAGGTTTATACTGGTTCGGCCCCTTATGGTGAAGGTTAAAGCCTACGATCTAGTTTTGAGTGGGATTGCTTATATCTCGATTACCAGGGAGCAAATACTTTCCCTGAACCGCCGCCAGGTCGTCCCTTTATATACTGAGGTCGACGCCCAGCGGCTGTACAGAGTCCCAGCCGGCTTATAAATAGTATCTGGCTCGGTCTCTTAATATTTCTTGCCTTACAATACAAGTCACACCTATACGGCGGTTTATCACTACAGGCCTTAAGTCGCCTCTGGGCCTTGGGCCCTAAGCCGCCGTGTTCAACCTTGAGCGTTGGGCTTCAAGAATGCTTATAGGTATAACCCGGCCCCTCCTGGCGGGTCATACCTAACAGTTATATCCCCAACACCTACCATGTTTCCTAGCAACAAAATCTCTCTTATCGTAACGTTGGTTTCTTGATTGTGGGTTATCAAGACCAATAGCAGGTTCAGTTTCTATAACATTGTTATTACTAGGTTGAGCATCTACATGAACATCATTATTAGCATCATCATCAGGTTCATGTTCATCTCCAGATTGTGTTTCAACATCAGAGATAGAAGTATTATTAGGATTCTCAAGTGTTTCTACATTAGGTTCACTAGAAGCATGCAAAGTCCTATCATTTTTCTTTTTCTTCTTCTTAGAAGAACTAGGAGCATCTAGATTATTATTCTAAGAACCTTCTTCATTTCTCTTAGGGTGGCCTTCAGGATACAAAGGTTCCTGAGTCATTTTACCAGTTCTAGTAGCCACTTTAACAACAAAGTCATGTTTATTATTTAGTTCAACTAGCAATTCATTCTCAGCTTTAAGTACTTGTTTAGCTTGAGTAGCAACCATAGAAGCATGTTTACTAGTGAGTTTAAGTTCACCTTTAACTCTAGCTATATAATAATTCAAGCATACTATCATATAAGCATTATTCTTCAATTGTCTACCAACATAATCATTGAAATTTGCTTATCTATTCATGAAATCATCAAATTCATCTAAAAATGGACTAAGAAATTTAGTAGAAGGGATTTCATCTTTATCATATCTATAGAGAGAATTTACCTTCACTACCTATGTCGGGTTATCAAGACGATGTGATTCTTCAACAGGCGGTATATTAAGACCATGTATTTCTTCAATAGGAGGTAAATTATTAACGTCTTCAGCTTTAATACCTTTCTCTTTCATTGATTTCTTTGCCTCTTGCATATCTTCAGGACTGAGAAATATAACACCTCTTTTCTTTGGAGTAGGTTTAGGTATAGGCTAAGGAGTTGGCTCAATTAGCTCAGGAATTGCCTCAGGAATTGGCTCAGGAAGAGTCCAATTATTCTCATTAGTCAACATATTGTTCAATAATAATTTAGCTTCGTCGACTGTTCTTTCCCTGAAAACACAACCAGCACAACTATCCAAGTGGTCCTTGGAAGCATCAGTTAGTCCATTATAGAAGATATCAAGTATTTCATTTTTCTTAAGTGGATGATCAAGCAAAGCATTAAGTAATCGGAGAAGCCTCCCCCAAGAGTGTAGCAGACTCTCTTCTTTGATTTGCACAAAATTATATATTTCCTGCAAGACAGCTTGTTTCTTATGAGCAGGAAAATATTTAGCAGAGAAGTAATAAATCATATCCTGGGGACTACGCACACAACCGGGATCAAGAGAATTAAACCAAGTATTAGCATCACCTTTTAATGAGAACGTAAATATCTTGAGTATATGTAATAATAGAGAGATGTCTCATTATTAGTAAACAGAGTGGCTATATCATTTAACTTGGTAAGATGTGCCACAACAGTTTCAGATTCAGTGCCATAAAAAGGATAGGATTCAACTAAAGTAATAATCTCAGGATCAACAGAGAATTCATATTCCTTATCAGTAACAAAGATAGGTGAAGTGGCAAAAGCAGGTCATGTTTCATTTTAGCATTTAAAGTCTTTTGTTTCAGCTTAGCTAACAATTTCTTAAGATCTGATCTATCGTTGCAAGCAAGAAAATCTCTAGCAGTTTCTTCATCCATAACATAACCCTCAAGAACAACAGGCAATTCATAATCGTTCGGAGAACTTTCATCATCACTATCATCAATAATTTAATTCTCAATAATTTCATTCTCTCTAGCCTTAGTAAGTTGTTCATCAAGAAATTCACCTAATGGCACAGTAGTATCAAGCATAGAAGTAGTTTCATCATAAGTATCATGCATAGCAAAAGTGGCATCATCAATAATATGCGACGTATCAGAATTCATAGCAGTAGCAAGTTTAGGAGTCACACGCTTATTCATACCAGAAGGAGAATCTAGTGCAGAGCTAGATGGCAGTTCCTTACCTCCCCTCGGAGTTGAGGGATATATTTTAGTTTTTGCGTCTTTCAAGTTCTTCATAGTGATCAACATATTTAAATCCCAAGTGACTTAGAGAATAGAGCTATGCTCCACGGGAACGGTGCCAGAAATTAGTCTTGATAACCTACAAGTGTAGGGGATCGCAACAGCTTTCGATGGAGAGTATCAACCCAAATTTATTGATTCGACACAAGGGGAGCCAAAGAATATTCTTGAGTATTAGCAGTTGAGTTGTCAATTCAACCACACCTGGATAACTTAGTATCTGCAGCAAGGTATTTAGTAGCAAAGTAATATGATAGTAATGGTAACAGTGGTAAAGATAAAGATAGCAAAAGTAATATTTTTGTGTTTTGTAGTGATTGTAACAGTAGCAACGGAAAAGTAAATAAGTGAAGCACAAGATGTGACGAGCTCGTAGGCAATGGATCAGTGATGGATAATTATGTCGGATGCGATTCCTCATGTAATAGCTATAACATAGGGTGACACAGAACTAGCTCCAATTCATCAACGTAATGTAGGCATGTATTCCGAATATAGTCATACGTGCTTATGGAAAAGAACTTGCATGACATCTTTTGTCCTACCCTCCCATGGCAGCGGGGTCCTAGTGGAAACTGAGGGATATGAAGGCCTCCTTTTAATAGAGAACCGGACCAAAGCATTAACACGTAGTGAATACATGAACTCCTCAAACTACGGTCATCACCGAGAAGTATCCCGATTATTGTCACTTCGGGGTTGTCGGATCATAACACATAATAGGTGACTATAGACTTGCAAGATAGGATCAAGAACACACATATATTCATGAAAACATAATATGTTTAGATCTGAAATCATGGCACTCTGGCCCTAGTGACAAGCATTAAGCATAGCAAAGTCATAGCAACATCAATCTCAGAACATAGTGGATACTAGGGATCAAACCCTAACAAAACTAACTTGATTACATGGTAAATATCATCCAACCCATCACCGTCCAGCAAGCCTACGATGGAATAACTCACGCACGGCGGTGAGCATCATGAAAATGGTGATGGAGGATGGTTGATGATGACGATGGCGACGAATCCACCTCTCCGGAGCCCCGAATGGACTCTAGATCAGCCCTCCCGAGAGAGATTAGGGCTTGGCGGCGGCTCTGTATTGTAAAACGCGATGAGACTTTCTCTCTGATTTTTTCCTCCGCGAGACGGAATATATGGAGTTGAAGTTGAGGTCAGCGGAGCTGCAGGGGGCCCATGAGATAGGGGGGCGCGCCCAGAGGGGGTGGGCGCACCCCCCACCCTCGTGGATAGGGTGTGGGCCCCCTGGTCTTGATTCTTTCGCCAGTATTTTTGATATTTTCTGAAACTTGTCTTCGAGGATTTTCAGGTCATTCCGAGAACTTTTGTTTTCAAAACATGAAACAACATCATGGTAATTCTACTGAAAACAACATCAGTCTGGGTTATTTTCATTCAAATCATGCAAGTTAGAGTCCAAAACAAGGGCAAAAGTGTTTGGAAAAGTAGATACGTTGGAGACATATCAATATGTCAAGAAACAAGAAAAAGGTAGAAGTTAATGCACCGCACCTAAGTGTTTTGGGACTATTTGATTTTCGTAAGATGACTTACACACCTAGACGGAGGGAGTAGTATAGCCCTGTAAACCAGAAAGGAGTATTTGCCTTTCTAGAGATTTTAACAAGTGACTAGACTACACCGAGTGCAACCGTGCAGTACTCCCTCCCTTCCGGTTTATAGGGCTCAAATCTCAAATATCATGAACCAAGGCATTTTGCGATTGTAGGAATGTATCTCGTACTACTTTACAAAACTACCCTAATTAAACTCATGCATTAATTACGTAGTTTTGTCGTTTTCCTCTTCGCCTTGGTCGTAGTGCACAATATTGAGCACTCCGATATGACTAGCCGCTCTATCTACATGCGGGACATTTCAAAGCATCCGGGCCCGTGTGCCATCCACCAAATCACAGCGAGGTGTTACAGTCTAGACTCACCTGTCACCCCGGTGTGGCCGTCATGACCCGTCATATCACAAAACCCACACCTTTACCAGCAGTTGTAAGGTGGCCTCCAAGTTGGACTAGACGAAGCAACCATCATTTCACTGGAACGCTAGTTCAAGCCCTTTCTTCCCTTTCTTGAAGAAAACCTCACTCCAGGCTACTCACTTCTACCATTTTTCTTCTGTACCGACGAAGGAAAGGTGGGCGAATCAGTTATGCTGCTATATTTTCATTCCAAGAATCTTCTTTTTGCGAAGCACCGACCGATTCTCACATCCTATTCTTTTCCCGTTCTCATTGCGATTGTGGTTTCCTTTCGATTGCTTTTTGTTTGTTAGTTCATTGATGGATCCTGGCGCACTAGCCAAAGAGTTGCCGACGGACAACCCACTGGAGACAGCGATCTCCAAGAAGCGAGCACCGACCAACGAGTTGACCATGTTGGCAGGCCAACTCATGGAGACGAAGAACTCCAAGAAACAAGCACTGGCCAAAGAGTTGACGACGTTGGCAGATGAACTCCTGAAAGAAAGTTGGAAGAACAGCAAGGGCCCCACCGTGCCTACCCCAGGAACTCTGATTGCCACCTATGTGAGGCTCAAGACCGAGCTTGAGGAGATAGTCGCCGTTGAGAAGCAGTATTCCCCTGGCAATGTGATGGCCCCCATCGAGGACAAGGAGATGGCCCCCGGAGGGATGAGATCCCCCGGTGAGCTGCACAAGGTAAAAAATAATGGCTTATTACCATAGTTGTGGTTTTTGATTATTTGCAATGTGCTTGCTAATATGTTAGGGTTGTGCAGGTGCCGCTGGACGTCCTTGATGATTCCAATGTCGTGGCCCGTCCTGTTGGCATCACCCTGGAGATTGATTCCGATGCTGCTGTCCATCATGTGGACATCGCCCGAGAGATCGATTCTGATGTCGTGGTCAGTCCTGTGGACATCGCCCAATAAATCGATTCCCATGCCGCTATCTGTGCTGTGGTCATTGCCCAAGAGATCGATGACAAGAAATAGTTGGTCGCGTTAATCCTTCAGGGTAGTTTGCATTGCCCTGTGTTTAATTACCAGAATGATGCGTGTTATCAAACCATCTTAGGGCTAGTGCACTGTCTTGTGTGGGTGGATCTTGCTACTTTTGTTTGATAGTGAATCATGCGAACCCTCTCCGAGTTATGGAAATAGATGTATCCTCACCAGCTTTTGATGTAATATATGGCATGCTTAGATGTAAGTTTGAACTGTTTATCATATCAGCAGGGCTTGTTTGATGATTCTTGGTGTTAGTAGGCTAGATATTGTGCGAGCTATAGTACTTGCAAAACAATCACCGAAGAGAAACGTTGGGGCTGATGAGATCGTGGTACGCTTATACTTATCCTCGTCGATCGACCAATAGCCCTAGCTCCTAAAATTGTAGGCTTAGCGATCGATCAGACAATAGTCGACACGGATACATTCAGGCCTCATTTGGTTCATAGGGTAGGAAAATCGTAGCAAAAGTATAGATAACGTGCAACACAAAATCATAGCAGTGCAGAGACGTACTCCCTCCGTTCCAAAATAGATGACCTAGGCGGGCTAGTTTCGCCTAGTGGGTTTTAGTGATATGATGTGGTATAGTGCCGTCCAGTCTTTGCGTATGGTAGCAGTATTGCAGGTACAGTAAGTTTTCTTGAAGAAGCGGAATTCAACGAAGTCATGATGGTTCCTTCGGCCGAACAACTTATAGTGGGAAAGGTTGGGCCTGCGTTACGACCGGGGTAGACCAGGATAATGTTGTGCATGGCAGGTGGACCAGGGTGGTCGACGTCCCACATGTCGGCGAATGAAAGTATTCTTTCCTTTATAGAGGACGAGCAACAAGTATTCATTGTTTATTTTTTATGAAAGCTATTGTCTCCACTGTTACTCCTTGACTTTGTCAATGCCTCTCTCTCCTCCACATAAGCGGGGACTACTTGCTATGCATGCGACGGGCAGCTGGCGTCTCGAGGGGCCAGGGCGGTCAGAGCGGGCTCCGGAAGCGGTCCGGACTCCAGCATGGCCCACCTCACATTATCACCATATATTTCTTGGAGTCTGTGCGCGGCGGGCGTGTGATCTCTTCTCCCTCCCCCGTTTCTCTCTTCTCAGCTAACACCCGACGAGCGATTAGATTTCGGCTATCAACGGTTTATTCAAATACAGTCCCACATGTCAGTGAAAATGCAAGACAACGCGTGTCCCCTCTGGTGAGCGGCGTGTGAGCCGGACTGTCGGGGGTGCGACGTGTATGAGTCGTAAGTGTGCCGCCTTTTCCTTTAGAACTTGCGAAGCGTAACATTTTCATGCGATCGATCAATAAAATGACGAGGGCGGTGCTTTCCCGCTCGTTAGGCGGGCTAGTTCGAGTGATATGACGTGCTACAGTGCCATCCACTTGCTCCATTTTTATGTAAGCAAGAGTTTACACTCTTACGCGGGAGGAGTGCGAAACACCGCGGATCTGATTTTGATCGAGGGATAACTGTTCCCTGCCAAATAATGGAGGACTGTTAGCGATTATAGCATGATAGTTAGGGCATCTCCAGCGCTGGCCCACAAATTCACACTGGCATCTGTCCGAGGAGACTGATGGATGCCATCCGATGCTGCCCCCATACCTTTCGACAACTATATGAATCAACCGGACGAAATTCGTGCAAACAAAGCAAATTTCAAATTAACCGGATGAAATTCATTACATTTCGAAAACTTTTCCTACAAACTGGACAAAATTCATTACATATTTCGCACGAACCATACTAAAACCTACTGTAAACCTAATCTAAACATTCGCGGGCGCCCGACCACCATGTCCGGCCATGAACCAGAGAAATCCGGCCATTGCCTTTGCCTCCTCCTCATCCACCGCGATAACCTCCTCCTCTGGAGCACAAGGTTCAGAAGATTTCCGCCTCCACGTTGCCGTCAAGAGGCTAATCGGCCGCCGATGTTTACCCCACCAATCTTGGCATTGACTGAGTGGAGTAGCGGTGGCCTTCCCGGGACCAGAGCGGCGGCGACCTACCGTGCACTACTCTTCCTCGCTACCGGCTACGCCCGCGCACGCGCGCCGGCTTCGTGGTCGTGGCGGCGGAGGGCCGCCGGGGGGGTGCCGGCAATCTCCTTTGTTTGCTCCTGTGACAGTACGTCGAAGAGAGCTTTGGAGCACGCCCGGAGCAGAGCCGCCGATGTACCTCGTCTGCTCCTGTGACAGTACGTCCAAGAGAGCTTCGGAGCGCCAGGAGGCCATGGTTGGAGTGGTGCCGACAGAAGGAAGGGACCGGAGGAGAATAAGTGTGGGTCTTTGGCTATGGCTGGGAGCTAGGGCTCAATTTAATATAGCGGGCGAATGGCAATGAGCCACGGCAGACGGATGGACAACTGGCGCCGGAGTAGGTTCGTCGGCCGTGAATGCGGACGCTGTTTCAGTGACTTAACTGCAGATGCGTTGGGTTACTGACATGTGGGCCCATCGGGAATCTGGTCCGCATGTCAATGACACACCAATTGCACCTGCAGTTAAGTCCGGTGAATGCGGCATTGACATTCTCGAGAGACGGTGACCATTTCAGGCGGGAAGCGCGCGCTAGCGATGGAAGGGGTTTAGGTGTGCAGTGGCACTAAGATCGGTCGCTCACGATAGTACATACTCTGTTCCATACTACCATAGTACCCTCTCTAGCTAGGTTGTTTTATAGATTGTCATTGTGATGGACGATATACATGAGCAAGGCGGTCCGAGTATGACCGTTGGTGTTGAGCCAGGTGAATACATGCTCGGCGTTCGCGTAGGCCTCCATCAAACATCGAAACAGTAATGTCAGGCACCGCCGGGGCGCGCAGGTGATGGGCTCACCGTTTGCGTTGCGCCATGAGCAGGACTTTGATTTAGAGGGCGACGTGCATGCATTAGCATGCCTTGACAGCGTGAGCGTGAGTGTCTGGCGCGAAGTATTTCATTTTCAATTGGCTGACGAGGGTGCGTTGCAGCGACGAGTCAGTTTTTTGATTCCCCACATATGCATAATTTTGGTTTTTACAGTATTTCTTTCTCCATTGACAGGTAGGCCCGCGTAGATAGATAAAGAACACGAGCTGATGAGGCGCATGCGGACTGTTTGACTGGTCAACCAGACAAATACGGAGCTATAAGCTGAGCCAGTGACCGTATAATCACCATATCTCGTATACAATGATCAAACTGAGCTATCAAGACAAGTTCAATGACCGCCAATGTATTTTACTCGGTAATAAATGACCAGTATTGAAGGGGAATCCAAATTTGCTTCGTCTCCTGTCCTTAGCTCTTGACAAACCAATGCACTATACGGTTGTCCGGCCACTCCACCCCAGAGCTCTCACCAAGCGTCGTTCATGCCACCGCGCTGCACACTAACCGGTAAGGCAGCGATGGCATCCCGTCGCGCCAAGTTCCTCGCCGCCCACGACCGCACACAAATTGGTAGGGAAGCAATGGCATCCCACCATGCCGAGTTCATCGCCGCTCGTGACCTCACAACTATGTGGGAGGAATTTGAAGATGCCAAGGCCGAATGGGCAGTAGAGCAAGAGGCGGCCAAATCCGCACAGAGGGAGCGGAAAAGTCAGAAAGCACTCAAGAAAAGAGAGGCTCGCCACCGCAAGAAAGAAAAGGACGCACGCGCTGCTGCGGAGAGCTCGGCGGAGATCCAAGCACGGTGGCGTGTCGCCGACAAATCCGAGAAGGAGAACGACGGCGTATGGCCAACATGTGAGAAGTAGTAGTACTAGTAGTTAGTGTGTGTGTCTGTGTGTGAGTACGAGATTGTACCAGTACTACTAGTTACTACCGTAGTTTCTAGAGAAAATTACCAGTACATTAGCCTAGACTAAATGGGAAAATTCCTATCCTATGCATCAAATGGCATCTCTTTCTCTATAGGAATTGAGATGCATGTCATCTCACTTCCTATGATTTTCATATTCCTATAAAATTCCTATCCTATGAATGAAAGGAGGCTTCTATTGAAGTAACTACTGTAGCTTGCAGTACTGCTGGTACAGTAGTTTTCTTCAAGAAGCGGAATTCAACGAAGTCATGATGGTTCCTTTGTCCGAGCAACTTCAAAGTGGGAAGTGGGCATGTGATTTGATGGCTCATTAGTCATTGTTACTTCGGCGCGACGACCTGGGTGACTCTCCCTTGGAGTTCTGCGTGCATGGCAAGTGGACCAGGATGGTTGACGTCCCACATGTTGGCAAACGGAAGTATTCTTTCCGATATCGAGGAGCAAGGAAACCGCGTGGTATAGTATCACTGCTGATTGGTTCGCAAAACAAATAGTATCACTGCTGATTTATAATTATTTTTTATTTCTGATGAATGCTAGCATTTCGACTCTTACGACGAATGGTGCCAAACATGGCACGTGCTGGATGTCCCACACGCCATCTAAAGGAGTGGTACATGAACAACGTGGTAGAGTCCAACGTAAAAAAACAGCGTGGTAGAGCGTCTCCACTTCTTCCACTTCTGGGTCGGAGACCACACGTAGTAGTACTTTTTCTGAGCATCAGTACACACACAAGCGCTCATATACACGCGCATACACTCACCCCACGTAGTAGTACTTATTGGTATGAACGATACAAAGTGCGACCTGGAGAGAAAGACACGTCTAATTGGAAGGTCTCGGGGCATTTTGACTTATTTTGAATTTTGAAGGCGGGAAGATACTAATGGCGCACCATGGGCCGGTGCGCCATTAGTAACTTTTTTTTTTATTTTTTTGACTTATTTTGAATTTTGAAGGCGGGAAGATACTAATGGCACACCATGGGCCAGTGCGCCATTAGTAACTTTTTTTGTTTTTTTGACTTATTTTGAATTTTGAAGGCGGGAAGATACTAGTGGCGCACCATGGGCAGGTGCGCCATTAGTAACTTTTTATTTTAGTTTTTGACTTATTTTAAATTTTGAAGGCGGGAAGATACTAATGGCGCACCATGGGAAGGTGCGCCATTAGTGAGTTTGAATTTTTTTGAATTTTTTGCCCCTCTAGATCTTAAAAGCCCCGTATCTTTTTTCTGTTAGGTTTTTGAGGATTTTGAAAATGTTTAACAGGGTTCCCCCAGTTAAATTCGGATGTAACTTTTCGAGTAGATGATTTTTCATATAAAAAACTTTTTCATCCGAGTTAGTATGCAAAAGTTATGCCCATATTTACAAATTCTCGAGAGATTTTGCAAATGAAGTCGAAATTCATATTTGCAAATTTTCCTAACAACTAGACCACATATCACATGGGAAACTTATTTTCTTTTATTTTCTTTGACATTTTCATCATTTTCTTTTATTTTTTTTAAAACTGAAAAGATGATCCACCGGGGGGGGGGGGTGTGCATTCAGTGGAAGTGGTGGCCAAGTTACTAATGGCGCACCATGGCATGGTGCGCCATTACTAGTTCAACTAGTAATGGCGCACCACTCCCACGGTGCGCCATTAGTAGTTTTGACAAAAAAATTAATTTTTTTTACTAATGGCGCACCCGCGATGTGGTGCGCCATTAGTATTTGGACACTAATGGCGTACCAACACGTGGTGCGCCATTAGTATATAGTAATGTCGCACCACATGTCTGATGCGCCATTAGTGTCAATTCCATCTATAGCCCTTTTCCTAGTAGTGGCACCCCTAACTGGCGCGCCAAATGTCGGATTTTGGGTTCCAGCAGACCCACTAGATTCGAACACTGGGGTGCGTGCGGAGATTTCGCCCGCTACCTACCTACACCTCACCGCCTCGCTATGATCTAAGCTACGAAAGGAACAACACAAGAGACACAGAGTTTATACTGGTTCAAGCCACCATTGTGGTGTAATACCCTACTCTAGTGTGTGGCATGGTGGATTGCCTCTTGGGCTAGTGATGAACAATACAATGAAGAACAGCCTCGCGAGGGTTTGTTCTCAGCTGGTGCGATGAACTGCTTGGGTGAGCTCAGTTGGTCTCTCTTTCTCTCTCTGGTTTTTCTCTAGATGCCTCTACCCTGGGGGTGGCTAGTCCTATTTATAGACGGAGGCCCTGGGCCTCTTCGCAAATATTGAGAGGGAAGGGCGCCAACAATTGGCCATTTTGAAGGGGAACATCTAGTACAGTTATCCTGACTAAAGTTGGTCCTCGCCTACCAAAGACTCTGGCGGTGACGCCTTCCTGGGCTCCACGATGACTTCCTTCCTGCCGTTGCGACGGTCTTGGTCTTGTTGCACCAAAATGGATGCCTTTGCTTGATGATCTCGCCTGCGCTTGCTCCCTTTGCACCAAAGAGGAAAGGGAGGACACTACGCGGGCTGGCGCCCGCCTGGCGCCCTTGGTCGTCATGGCTTGCGTCATGGGCACCTCGCTAGGTGCCCCGCCTTGATCTCTTCGTCTCCTCGCGAGCCAGCCTGACGAGGCTGTGCCTGAGGAAGCTTCTTGTCGTCCACCCCACGAGGCTTGGCCCCTCGCGAGGGTCTTGAACTCGTGCTGATGAAGATGGGCCGTGCTGGGCCGCCCCTTGAGCCACGCCGCAGGCCGCAGGCAGGCAAGTCTGGGGACCCCCGTTCCCAGTACGACGACAGCTGGGAAGGAGAACGACGGCGTATGGCCAACATGTGAGAAGTAGTAGTACTAGTAGTTAGTGTGTGTGTCTGTGTCTGAGTACGAGCATGTACCAGTACTACTAGTTACTACTGTAGTTTTTAGAGCAAATTACCAGTACATTAGCCTAGACTAAATGGAAAAATTCCTATCCTATGCATTAAATGGCATCTCTTTCTCTATAGGAATTGCGATGCATGTCATCTCACTTCCTATGATTTTCATATTCCTATAAAAATTCCTATCCTATGAACGAAAGGAGGCTTCTGTTGGAGTAACTACTGTAGCTAGCAGTACTGTTGGTACAGTAGTTTTCTTCAAGAAGCAGAATTCAACGAAGTCATGATGGTTCCTTCGTCCGAGCAACTTCAAAGTGGGAAGTGGGCCTGTGATTTGATGGCTCATTAGTCATTGTTACTGCGGCGTGACGACCTGGGTGACCCTCCGTTGGAGTTCTGCGTGCATGGCAAGTGGACCAGGATTGTCAACGTCCCACATGTTGGCGAACGGAAGTATTCTTTCTGATATCGAGGAGCAAGGAAACCACGTGGTATAGTATCACTAATGATTGGTTCGCAAAAAAATAGTATCACTGCTGATTTATAATTATTTTTTATTTCTGATGAATGCTAGCATTTCAACTCTTACGACGAAGGGTGCCAAACACGACACGTGTTGGATGTCCCACACGCCAGCGAAACGAGTGGGACATGAACAACGTGGTAGAGCCCAGCGTAAAAAAACAGCGTGGTAGAGCGTCTCCACTTCTTCCACTTCTGGGTCGGAGACCACACGTAGTAGTACTTTTTTTGAGCATCAGTACAGACACAAGCGCTCATATACACGCGCATACACTCACCCCACGTAGTAGTACTTATTGGTATGAACGATACAAAGTGCGACCTCGAGAGAAAGACACGTCTAGTTGGAAGGTCTCGGGGCATACACGTAAACAAATATAAAAGTTAATATGTGCCTCCAACTAATATAGTAGTAGTACAGTACTTAGGCACGTACTCCATAACATCACCGTGCATTGCACGTACAACATTTAGTGGTAGTACGTAGTAAGAGACAAATGCCGCCCAAGAGTTCCCTTCTCGACCCACTTTTGGGTGTTTGGTAGAGTGTATGGAGGGTGCATGAGTCCACACTAGTTTAGCTCAAATACACTAGAAGCATGCATGAAGAGAGCATGCATGAAGATGGGTGTTGATTTGAGCATGCATGAAGAGGGGTGTTGAGTTGAGCATGCATGAAGAGGGAACAACTATGCTGAGACGAGAACGCAACCAAACACACCCTATATGCCATGCATGTTCATACCATTTGTGCCTTTCTACTTCACTTACTGTGCTACATTACTCAGGTTCATACGTCCACTCCTGGGTACATGTCCGTCTCGTAGTTCCAGTCCCACGTGTTCTTCATATAGATGGAATGATCCTTGCATAACACATGCACCTTGATGCTAGATGTCTCGCGTGTTGGAAAAAGGTTGAACAAAGCTCATGTAAAAAAATAGAGTGGAAGAACATAGATTCCGGACGACCGAGAAGGAGCAAGGAACCTCGTGGTGGAGCGTCTGCATTCATAATATTTAATATTATTCAGTGATATAAAATTAACCAATCATCTCCATAGTGGACTGGAAGAGTACGAAACATGGCAGCCCAGTGTAGTTACATCAAACTAGTACATGGCTAACCCACGCTATCACCATATTTCTTGGCTTCCGTGCGACACCTATCTCTAGTAATCCAGCAGCCTGTATCGCTTCTCCCTCCTCGTCTCTATCAAAGTGCGGCGGGCTGGCGTTTTTGCCGTCTATTGAGGTCGGTTAACTCATCGCATGTTAGCGACATGCCAAGAGCATTCTAAAAAAATTTTCTTTCACGTTCCATTTTCAAAAAGAAAAAAATCCTTTCACGTACGAATTTGCGTGTATGCTTTGAGCAACTTGCATGTTCTATACTGCTCCTGTTTAATACTCTAACTTAGCTAGAGGTTAGACTAACTCATGACTAACCCTGAACTAACTGTAGCCAAAGAGGTGTTTGGGTGACAGGGTTAGATTGACAATAAATGCACTTGATGGAGAGAGAAAAGTGATTTTTCAGTGGTCCCAATAAGAACTATCTCCAGTTAGTACCTCTTGGGTGGGATAGTTTTTTTTGGTGGTTTCACTGCAACTTGCTCCAATTTAAACTATCATGCTTGGATACTTTAGGGCTATTGGATCCCCAACTAGCTCAAACTAACTCTAACCCATGGATCCAAACAGGGCCTATGGCCAGTCTCGACGCGGAGCACTCGCGTGCACCGGGAAGCGGCGCTCTCTTGACCGTCGCGCCACTTCAAAGCCGGCGCCAGTGAGAGGTCACCTCCGCTCTGGCCGGGCATTAATGCGACACTGATGCTCTAGGGCGACTCTGACCGTTTCACGCGGGAAGCGCGCGCTGGCAAGGGAGTATAGGTTTTGAACCGTTTCAGGTGTAGTACTGGTAGTTTGCAAAACTACTCAATTATTGCACTCAACTTCCTAAGAAATTGTGGTAAAAACATTACTCCACAGCCCGCTTCCCTTCTCATTCCTCTTCCACCACCCGCGCACATCCGCGGGAAGCGACCGGCCAACCCTTATATATGAGTGCTAGCACAAAAAGATGCATGCATGACCACTAAAATTTCCATATTAAAGCGCCGCTCCGGCGGGAGTATGGCGTATGTTGTTACCTTCGGCCGGGCCATGGCTACTGGGTGACGGCGACCAGAGAAGAGGTGGCGGGAGGGGAATGAATGCAGCTACAGTTTGGGTTTGCCTTCCGGCTTAAATAAATGCGCAGCATCACGTGTACCCGTGGGTGCAAAAATTGTAACATATGTGTCTGCTTAAGTGGGCGTCACATAACTGGTGTGTGTGTGAGAGAGATTCTGAGAGACAGAGTGCGTGTGTGCGACTCTACTCTTCGGACATGTACTCAACCTTTTGCATCGGGATATAAGTATAATGGTATTTACTTTAGCTAGTGATTTACGTGGCCATGTTAACGTGGTTGTGTCAAAAAATGTCACTTCCTGCACATGATTTGCGTTATACAATTACAAGAAAGATTCTCGTGCATTGCACGAAACATCAATATGCATTTTTTTACAAAACACCTATTGTGATTGACCCATGCAAGAGTAATCCCATGTGTAAAAACTAATGATATCTCGAGAATTTTATCGGAAAACTGGTATCTCGAGAATGTCATGAAAAAAAATGAAAGATGAGAGATAAGGCAAGGAGGAGTGGAGCATGGTGCTGACTGGTGGTCGGAATGGGCGGAGGCATGGGGATGGACGGCGCCGGCAGGCGGCAGCGTCCACCATGCATGTTAGATTGTTCCAGAGACTTATTCCTTTTTTAATTGCTGATCAATGAGGTTGTGGGAGATAAAGATGTGGAGAGAGGTGTGGGTATCTTTTGTAAAATTATCATAGTTTGCTTTCTATCCTTAAGATATAGATCATACGGTATGTATTACAAGATGGCAGGCACACCATCATCGCCAACTCGTTTTTTTATAAGGGTACAGATGATAAGTTTGCTGACTACTAAAGTAAAGTGGAATTTGTCCATGTTATGCAAGTAAGTAAAGGTGATTGTTTATCATACGGGTAAGGTTGGATGAAGGTGGTAGGAACAAATGCTCTGCCTAGAGCATGTGTGTGTGAAATGGAGTCTTCGTGTGTGTGTGGGGTGTGTGTGTGTGTGTGTGTGTGTGAGAGAGAGAGATGGAGTCTTAGTTTGTGTGTGTGAGAGAGAGAGAGAGATGGAGTCTTAGTGTGTGTGGGGGGTGTGCGTGCGTGCGTGCGTGTGTGTGTTTGTGTGTGTGAGACAGAGAGAGAGAGAGAGAGAGAGAGAGAGATGGAGTCTTAGTGTGTGTGTGGGGGGGGGGGGGTGCATGCGCGCGCGCGTGTGTTTGCGTGTGTCGCGGGGTCCTCTGTGGCGGATGTAATTTAAGTGTGCATGGCTTCATCATCGAGAGGTTATGTGTATGGCAGAGGCCACCAACGATGGGGTGCGAGAGAGAAAATGCCCGTAGAGACGGAAGAGAAGGTGTGTGCTCGTGAGAGGAGTCGACATCGAGAGAACATGTTTGTTTGAGAGACACCGAGGAAGACTACTATATATCGATGGTGCATGTAGGCGGGAATTAAACAAAGGGATGGTCTTATTGGTTTCGGGGATATAGGGGAAGAGTGAGAGGCGGGGGGGGGGTAGCTAGAAGGAGATTGTTAAGTGTGAGTGTGTGTTTTACCCATGCAGGCGGAAGTTATGTGCACAAAAGAGGAGAACGATTCAATGTGGCATTAGGATTGAGGGTAATTAACTGGACATAGAGACCTTGAACGTGCATGTGTGAGAGGTATACATGTATACATGGGATGTGTGTGTGTGTGCGCGCGCGCATGATCGAGATAAAAGAAAGAAGACATAAGTCATAAGATCAACGACATGGGAGAGACGAATCGGTATGACAATATGCATGCATGTGAGAATGCAGGGAAGAAGGCCCGACAATTAAGCATGTGTTTTTGTCTTTATGAGATAGTGGCGTGGGCTGGAGCATGCATCTATGGCGAGCAGAGGGAGTGAGGCACAACGATTGTGCAAAAGAGATCAACCTATAAATGCATATGTATGGAGAGACATATAGTGTGGGTGATAGGAAGTAAGACTCTGTGCGAGAAAGAAATGTTGACGGAGAAACTACAGATAGATACAGAGATGGAGATGCTAGCTAGAGGGACATCTGCTAGTTTGGGTGTTGGAGATGACCGCCGGGTGGTTCAGAGGGTGAAGTTATATATGTGTGTGAGAGGGCACTTGACTAGATGTAGAGAGAAACATATGTATTGTGCGTGATAGGAATCAAGAGTGAGGGCGAGAAAGAAGGTTGATGGAGAAACAGATAAATAGAAAGCTAGCTAGTGTGCGTTAGAGACAAGTGTCGAGTGGATCAGAAGGCTGAGTTATCTGTGTGGGTGTGAGAGAGATAGAGAGAGGGTGCATGTGAGTCACATACAAACAAATATGAGACAGAAATGACATCCCGAGAGACGGAGTTTTGTGTCTGCGAGAGAGAAAGATATTTCACAACGAGAGTGATAGCTAGAGAGACATATGAGGGAACGCAAGATATATCTAGGGAGAGAGAGTGTGTGTGAGCGACATACAAGAGAACAACGGAGAAATATGAGACCCTGGGAGACAGAGTTTGTGTTTGTGTGTGAGAAAGAGATATTTAAGTGGAAGAGTCGTAGGTTCTCATATCTAAGGAGCGAAAGTCATCTCTGTATGAGGGGTGTGCGAGTGGCACACATGGGAATAGTAGAGAGAAATGAGACCCTGGGAGACAAAGTTTTGTGTTTGTGTGATAGAAAGAGATTCCACATGGAGAATCATAGTTAGAGACACATAGCAGGGCGCGAGATATACTTAGAGAGAGATAGAGTGATGAAGGTCGAGGGAGAGAGTACCGTCAGTGTGTTATGAAGATAAAAGATCATTGTCGACATACATGTAGCACGAGAGATACCTGAGAGACGATGAACGCGTATAGGTCCAGAGAGATAGTCCTATATAAGCATGTGTGATAGCTATATGAGACGAATATCTGGATTAAAGGGGATTCAAATATTTAAACCGGAGATCACGACATCGATAATATCATAACGCAAATTGGTGTATCAAACATGCATATTCATTTGATTTTGGGCACACGTGTAATGTTATATAGTTTATCAATATTGGTGATCCATAGATTCTTTAATTACAAACAATGCATGGTTTATATGCAATTAATGTCTAAACGGGATTACACTATATGTTGCGTGTGTGAAACATATTATACATGTTTGAGAAGTAAAAAAAACGCATGAAACACACATTAATTGGAGATAGTTAGCGAGGAATGCATACATTGGATTTCAACATGAAGTGGTTTCGAATATTGGAAAATCCAAATTGATGGATACAACTTTATGAATCTGAGATCATGCCATTTGTAAACCATATTTATGTATAAATGGTGTTGTGCTTTTGAAAGTATATATTAAAAAAATGATGTATATAGAATGTAATTCCAATTGAAAATGGATCCCACCCGAAAAAATAGAATACAAACGGGATTCGAATTGATTTGGCACGAGCGTAAACGTGCACACTGCAAATATGAACGAAGCGGGGAAAGTCGCAGTAACTGCCCGAAACCAAAATCTGTGAGATGGAAATTACTACTGCCTATCCCTGCCACGCAAAGCCTATCTGCTAGCTTTCTATAGGTTTCGATAGGGGTAGGTTTGTAATTTCACCGAAATGTGACGTAACCGCCTCTCACCCGGATTCATACACGGTGGGCGCCAAAACACACTGTGTCCTCGGCCGAAATCGACTCCCTCCCCGATTCATATTCATACACGGTGGGCGCCAAAAACAAACTCTCTCGGCAAATATTCGGTGCATGCAAGATTACCGTCCTATCCCCAACTGACTAATGTTGCTGTGATGTAGTAGAAATTTGAAACAGGGGCTAAGTTTGTAAATTTCCTCACATTTGAGACAAGCGCGCCCTGAATACATGGTTCCCCTTCCTCTCCACCTCCCTTTTCCCCATTCGTACTCCGTGGGCGCCAAAACACCCTCTCCACCCCACCCTCCTCCGTCCGCCGCTGTCCGCCACCCCATCCACCGCCGTCCTCCTCCACCGTGTCGGAGCTCATACCCCGATGCCGACGTCCATTACAAGAGATCGACCTCTCTCATCCACGGCCTCGGACCGGGATCCTTGCATCCCGTCCTCTCGCTTCATCCCCGCCGCCGTCCACCTTGCCGGTGCCGCTCCTATGACCGTCTCGTCCACCATGCCCCACCACTATCGTATACCCTCCTAGATCTGGTTCCACGCCGCCGACAGCCATCTCTACCGCAGCAGCGTCAAATTCTCAGCAGATGCGTACACGGCGCCGCACCAGAGGCGGTACTCTTTCGCATCTACTCAACTTATTTATCGTAGCAAGAAAATAGATCGCCACTGCTTTACTCTGATTTCTTGTCTTGGTTGCGAAGTTGCCTTTGTCCGGTTTGCACCTTCAGATCCGCCATGGCACGCTCAACACTATACTCCCAATGCTTCTGGTTTTCCCCTTATATATTCCACACTAGTTAAATCACAGTGGACTAAATTTTTCAGAGCTCGCCGGAGTTCGCCGATGCGATCGAAGGGGCTCGGGTGATTGTGGGGCCTCGCCGAACAAAGATAACTCGACGCGGGTGGGGGTTGGGGCAAGGGTGGGGGTGGGGATGGCGGAGGAACACAGGCGGTGGGGGCCGGTGGTCCGGCCGGCGGCCCGTGCGGTGTGCTGTATGGGAAGAATCAGAGAGAGGAGGAAGATGGGTTAGGAGACGTAGGATCTTCATCCAACCGCCTAAAATGGTCGAGAGACAGCTAGGAGTTGCATTCTTAATGCATTTTGGTTCATCATGTGTGGGCACTGCGCAACCAACATTTTATTATCCAAAATCTGCTTGCTCTTCTTTACCATGTTCCTCTTCCGTTCTTCTTTAATATGTACTCTCTCCATTCCTAAATACAAGTCTTTGTATAGATTCCACCATTGACTACATATGGAGCAAAATGAGTGAATCTACACTCTAAAATGTATTTGGATACATCTGTATGTGATCCATAGTGGAAATCTCTACCAAGACTTATATTTTGGAACGGGGGGAGTATGATAGTAGTATAGTATGTTCCTTGTACTGAAGATGAGCAGGGACATTTGCAGTGTAGAGGTCTATACGGTCGGTTGTGATGGACACTTTGAGCCTCTTTGATTCGTAGGATCTTGTAAACATAGGAATAGGATTTGTAGTGGCCTGCCCACTTGAATCCTATAAGAATAGCGCGGAAATGTGGGGAGCTGTGTCGCCTTTGAGAGTTACACTGATATTAACAGTACCACACCTTCACTTGAAGAGAGCTGGTATCTCAAGCCTTTCTAGCCGTATAGGCAAACTAGCACATATATTCCAGCAAGTTACACTTTGCTGATTTTACTCTGATGCTTAAGATTTTCCCGTTATATCTACACTATGATCTATGTAGCTTCTTTGTGTCGCACCAGCAGCATTCCACTCTTGAAGCTAAACACTGCAATGACTTACAAAATTGGCACCAAGGCATTGAGTGCCATTCTGGATGCAATGAAACTCATACGCTCCCCACCTGTTGACTCTTGTTCAGAATATGATACTAATGACTCTTGTTCAAAATTGCCACACATAGAGAGACAGCATGGAATTGCATTTCTTTGGGCGTTGTGATTCATCATGAGTTGGCAACCAACATTGTATGGAATGAAGCAGAACCTCAAGAATATGCTTCCTCTTCTGTTCTTTAACATGTTCCTCTTTGTTTATTCTATATTTAGTACGTACAGTATGTTCCTTGTCAGGAAGGGGCGCAGGGACATCTGCAGTCAACAACTGATAGAGCTGGCCTGTACGTGATTGATAGGCTTTCAATTACTGGCGGCAATACAACACCGTATTTTCAAGCCAGTTCCACTTTCCCGATTTATATATCATTGTTATGGTGTACCCCTGTTATGTACACTATGATCTGCCTAGTTGTTGTGTGCTCTTATTATGATGGTTTGGCAATAAACTCTCTATACAGTATATTATGAACCTGTCATCTGCCATCTATCCTTACTTCTGGAGCCTATTTTTTTTTGTGTACTTGTGCCAGATTATATAAATGCACGCACCATATTACAGCACACATGAGCTCTCTCATCAGAATCTAGTGATAGCACACAAGTGTTTACAGGGGCGCCCCTATATTAGAATATCATCTGCATTATGAAGATAATCTCACAACTATTTATGTTTTCATGGTTCTCAGTTATTATATGCAATTACAGTGAATATTAGAATCTGCGCATCAGAAGAATATTGTGGAACACTGTAATGACTTACAAAATTGGCACCAAGGCATTGAGTGCCATTCTCGAAGCAATGAAACTCATACGATCCACACCTGTTGATTCTTGTTCAGAATATCATCCTAATGACTATTCTAACCTCGAGGAGTCAAAGGAAGATGGCCTTTCCTGTTCACCCATCAAGGTGTCTGTTCTAATTTGCCAAGGTTTTATTGATTGTGCGTATCTTGCATATGTTGTCTTGCATTTCTTCTACTTTGTTGCACCACCACCTGCTTAGTTTACTCATCATATAACTCGAGATGCCATGCCCATCCGTTATCAATACATATTCCATCTGTCAACATACCATGTTTTTCCACTCAAATGTTGTTCTTGTGCATTAGACATCAAAAAGGAAGAGGGTGATTGCCGAACCCGAAGGAGCACCAGCAAAGTCATTGAAAAACATGGTGGTGCTGAAGAAATCAGACAACACCCCACTTATATTGGTTGTACAACCAGTGACACAAAATGTAGGACCGACTCCAGCAAACTGTACCCATACTTCACACACCACTAGCACCACCACACAGGACCTGCACTCCAGCAAAAGGTATACCGATTTCATTTGCCATAGCACCAGCTGTACCATAGAAAAATCCCACTCCAGCAAAAAGTACAGCAAGTCCACCGGCCGAAGACCTATCCCAAGTGCAGAGACGGCCAATTCCTGCAGATTGGAACCCCATTCCATTTATTCCTAGTTTAAAATACAATGCTTTCAATGTTGTTAGGGACTACGTGCATATATTCCCATCATGGGAAGATGATAGTGAAGACAAACACCATTTTCACATCTTCCTGTCCAACTTACGTGTAAGTGCTATTATTCATGGTTATTATTTTCCTGTTCTCTGCTGATCGAACACATCAATGATTTAAATTACATTGTTGTAACTAGGCGAGGGTCAATCTGGATAGTCATGACGAGCAAAGCTTGCTTGTGCTTTTCAAGGAAGCATTGCAGCAGTATCGGTGTTACCGAAGGAAATCACACTTTGATGGCATGTCTATAAACGAATTTCCGGTGAAGTCTCCTGTGCTAAATTTAGAAGACATTGAATGAAAAACCTTGTTATGCACTGGTCTCGTTCCCAGGATGAGGTACTATCTATGAAATCACATGACAATTTGAACTTGTACTTTTCCACATGTGCCTTATGGATCTTTTTTACAGGAAATCTGCTCGAAGAAGAATTCTGGTTTGAAAAGAACGACAGGATATCGCAAATATGCTGCCCGCTGCTTTGCTCTTGTTAGTACCTATTGTCCTGTATCACTGTACTTGCATACATACCTGGTTCATTATGTGACAGTAGTATGCATGATAGCTTGCTTATGAATTGTTCGCTCCAAATTATCTGATCTGTATGAATGGTTACATTAGTATAGAATATATCCAATGCCAATGAATTTTTTTAGCTCTGCATTGTTCTTGTAAGTACATGTTGTCCTTTATCAGTGTACTTATATTGACAGGTAGTTGTTCATGTACCATCACTCTGCAGCTTATTTTCCTTTTCCCTCCATTTTCTACACATCAGATCTATATTTACTCTTACCATAAGGTTGGTACTGAAGAAGTTTAGCTGTGCATTGCTCTTGGCTGTGCCTTTTGCCTGTATTGCTACACATACATTTATAGCTACTTGGTTATGTAGCATCACTCTTCATATTATCTTAAATATTCTCCATTTTTTCGTATATTATCATTGTCGGAGTAATGGGCCACGGGTAGGCTAACCCGAGCCCCTGAACCTTTCAAGACATCAGGGCAGACTGCGCCCCTCAAGACCCCACGATAAGGAGCCGCCTTCGGGAAGTCGGCGGCAAGGCCGCCGACTGCCCCTCACGGCCGAATCCCAGGGACGACTTCGAGATAAGCCGACTCCTAACTGACGGCTTCTAGAGAAGCAGGCTATGGGGAGTCGGCCCGCAACACCAACCACCTCCTGCCTTCACCACGATGGACGGGACGGGGTACGGTCACCGCGCGGCCGTGCCTGCCCCGCTTACGAAGGGCTGGCATGGCTACAGTGCACCGTACCACTGGAGATCTCCATCTGGCGCGTCACTATTGCCATGCCTGCCCTGACCTCAGCCCCCGTGGGCGGCGCACTGTGCCCACGACGGCTGCCTGTACGGCCCAGAGACGGCGGGTCCCGCCCGTCAGCGGGGGTACAGAAGACGGCAAGAGCGCCACAAAATGGACCCGTTGGGAGTCGACCCCCGGGAGTCGACCAGCCCCTCCCACGGGCCCCGCACACCATTAACCAGACAAGACGGGGAATGGCCGCAGTGATCGTCTGCCAGGCGGCGGCACTGTTGCCATGACCCCATGACCAAGCCCGCGTCGTTAGAAGCACGGCTACAGTAATCCGCAGCCGGCACGACCCGCCCGCGGCGGATAGGGCCTGAGTTGCCAACTGATGAAATCTTGGCTCGGCAAGTACAATGCTGAGCGGCAGCTTACACCATAGTCAACAGAGAGTTGGTCAGGCGCAACATCACTGGTGTCTACCAGCGTTGCGTCGAGCCAGAGCAAGGCCAAGCAATTCTCAAATACATCCATCAAGGCGAGTGCGGCCACCATGCGGCTTCAAGAGCACTCGTCGCCAAAGCCTTTCGACACGGTTTCTTCTGGCCAACTGCCCTAGAAGAGACCAAAGAATTGGTCCAAAAGTGCAAAGGGTGCCAGAAGTTCTGCTCAAAGCCACAATAGCCGGCTTCCGTACTCAAGACTATCCCCATCGCCTGGCCCTTTGCGGTTTGGGGCCTGGATATGGTGGGACCATTCAAAACAGCACGAGGCGGCCTAACTCACTTACTTGTCGTGGTGGACAAGTTCACCAACTGGATAGAAGTAAAGCCCATCAAGAAGTTGAATGGTCCGACTGCGATGACTTTCATCGCCGACATCACGACTCGGTACGGCATACCACACAGCATCATCACCGATAATGGCACAAATTTTGCCAAAGGGGCCTTGGCCTGTTTCTGCGCGACACAGGGCATCCGACTGGACTTAGCGTCCGTTGCCCATACGCAGTCAAACGGCCAGGTAGAGCGAGCAAACGGCCTCATCCTGTCTGGCATCAAGCCTCGACTGGTCGAACCACTATAGCGTTCGGCCGGCTGTTGGCTTGATGAGTTGCCAACCGTAGTCTGGAGTCTGCGCATGACTCCAAACAAGCCGTCATCCCAATGGACATAGAGTTTGACTCCCCACGAGTCACCATGTACACCTAGGAGGAAGCAGCAGAAGCACGACAAGACGATGTCGATCTGCTGGAAGAGGGTCGGCTGTTGGCACTCAGCCGGTCCAGCATCTACCAGCAGAGCCTGCGCCGATACTACAACAGGAAGGTCAGGCCGAGATCTTTCCAAGAGGGTGACCTTGTGCTCCAACTGATCCAGCAAATAGCTGGCCAGCACAAGCTATCGGCGCCTTGGGAAGGCCCCGTCATTATCAGCAAAGTGCTGGGCAACGACTCCTACTACCTGATCGACGCTCAGAAGCCCCGAGCACGCAAGAGGGACGACTCCGGCAAAGAGACAGAACGCCCATGGAATGCAAATCTTCTCCGAAGATTTTACAGTTGATGCAGTATGTATCACGCTACCCTTTGTATTAAAGTACCAAGACTTCGGGCCCCCCGAGATGAGCTCGGGGACTGCCCTTTTTTTATCTATATGATAAGAATTCTGCCTTCGAGTATACTACTCTCTGTTATGCCGCTTGGCACCGGGCTCGACTAGTCGGCCCGGGGACTCGCCGCCTCGCGCTATGGAATGCTTCCTGCAGTCGGACAAGTAGTGTGTGGTGCCTAAGTCGTCTCCTGTTAGAAGCCGCAGCTTGCAGAGCGACTATTTGGTAGGCAGGAGTAAGGAAGAATGGGCGCCCACATGAAAAATGCCTAAGGACTCAAAGCATAAACATAGCCTAAGCCGGCTTCCAGCCTCTCTTAAGCAAAGCCGACTCTTGAGTAGTCGGCTTGCCGCTTTCTATCCAACTTGTTAAAAAGACTCTAAAAAATGGCCAAGTACTTGCCTTCCCAAAGTAGCCAAGCATTTGATCCGGTGGCAGTCCATAGAACGGTTGCCCAACTGGCAAGGCGGCGACTAAGGGAAGGCGGCAAAGGAAAAAGCCAAAAGAGCAGTGAGCAAGGAAAGATAGAATTCGGATAATTATTTACATAACATAGGCCCTTGGCCGAATCTTCAAGCTGAAGTTCAAAATACACCCCGCGGGTGGAATTGTTTGAATTAACATGTTCTTCAAAGACTACTAAAGCAGATAAAATGAAGGCAAGACGGCAGCCTAGGAAGTGGCAGACGGGTTCGGATGGTCGGAAGAGACGACGGTGTCAGGCGCCGGGGCGGCCGGCTTGATCGTCTCTAGCGGCAGCCGGCTCGGTCGGGTGCGGCTCGTTGCTGGAGGCGCGGTCGAGCTGAGGCTGGTCGCCCGCTCCGTCTGGCGCCTCTGTCTCACCTCCGTCCTCCGCCTCTCCTTCCTCCTCCGCGCTGGAACCAATCACCTCCGCCGAGTCCTCGTCATAATCTGGGTTCATCCCGAACCACTCCGGCGGCGCCTCCCCGCTGTCTTCAGCATGATCAGGGACGAAGACGCTGGTGCCTGCGTAGTCGGTGATCGCCGCCGCACGTGTGACGAGGGCGTCTTCCACAGCTATCAGCTCCGCCTGGGCCTCTGACCGGAACGCGGCCAGCCGGTCCAGGTCCAGCCCTGGATACCACGCCTTGACGAATTCCAAGGCCCGGCGCGCTCCAGCCGGGCCGAGGAACCCTTCCAGGCCTCAAGACGACCAGCCGCGGCCTCCAGCCAGTCGGCAGTCCGACTGGGAGTGTGCAGAACCAGCATGTCTGGCCACAGGGCAACAATCGCCTGGGCGCCGGTACGTTGAAGCCCGCGCAAGATCCGATGGGCCGGCCGTAGATGAGCCTCGATGCTCAGAAGCTGCTCATCAAGGGTCTGGGGGGTGTTGGCTACAATCTCCACACCATTTGCCCTCCGCGCCTCGCGATCAGCCTCGATGGCCTGAGTGGCCGCATGCGAGTGTCCAGGGAAGACGTCTGCCAAGACAAAAAAGAAGCAAGTCTAAAAATCAGGAGTCAGCCTGACCCATAGTCAGCGGCTCAAAGAAAGTAAAGAAACTCACCGTCGATGATGTCTTCAATCTCATGGAAGCCGGAGGTCAGCAGTGCCTCCTTGTCGGTCCAGGAGGAGCGCTCGCTTTCGAACTCGGCCAGGAGAGCAGTCTCTTTCTTCCTTGCCTCATCATGCGCCTTCTTGAGCAGCTCCCTTTGCTCCGCCAGCTGCGCAGCCAGCAGGTCGCGCTCCGCGGCGCGCTTGCTGCACTCCTCCCCCTTGGCATGCAAGGCGGTGTTGGCTTTGTCCAGCTGCTTCTGAAGAGTGGCGTTGGCCTCTGAAGAATAAAAATAAAAAGACGTTAAGTCGTCAACAAAGAAGGTTGACGGGAAGATCCAGCCCGACTACTCAGCAGTCGGCCCAAATCTCGGGGACTACAGCCCGCGGGTGCGCCAGCGCGCCCCCGCGAAGAAGAAGGAGGACTCACTCTGGCTCTCCGACAACTCGGCAGTCCGCCTTCCCAGCTCCTCAACATTGCGGTTAAAGGCAGTGACGCTGAGGTTGTGATACTCCTGTGATAAGAATTTTAGACAAAGATAAGTATTGGAACTCGCCAGAAGGAGTTCCGAGCCGCCTGTTCAGCAGCCGCCCTGAAACTCGGGGACTACTCCCAGTGGGTGCGCTGGCGCGCCCCCACAGAGAAGAACAAGCAAAAACAAAGTCAAAAATGAAAGCATACCCGGACGGTTGCTCACGACGCCAGATGCGCCTTGGTGCAGTTCTAGATGGCATCGCCCTCGGCTTGCAGTTACGCCTGAACGTCAAGAAGAGCCTGGTTCAGCGGGCCTGTGCTGCCTTCTCGCACCCACCCAACGGGTGCGGTACTTGTCGCCTCAGCGTCTGGGATGGCCGAGCTGGCGGCGCCGGTCCCCAAGGGGCATGGTGCCGAAATCGCCTTCTCAAGGCGGCGATGCGCTGGCTAGGCGACTTGAAGGAGCAGCTTCTCCATGGACTCGTCCTCAGTCGGCGACACCGGCGGGCCTGCCGGCTATTTACCTTGCGCACTCCCAGACGGCGGCGGAGGCGGCGGTGGCGGCACGGCCGTGTCCGACATGGAGGCCTCGCTGCTTTCCCTCTCCATGACGGGGTTCTCGCCGCCGGCTTCTCCAGTCTGCCCCGTGAACTCCGGGGGCGGCAGCCCGGAGTTCAGCGGGATGACGAGCAAGGCCGATTGGCGGTGCGCGGCCTTCTCAGCTCGCCGCCTTGCCGCAATGGCGGCTTCGGCCTCATCCAGCTTCCTCTGGGCGGAGGCCGCCGCCTTCTCGGCCTCCACCTTCTCCAGGCGGGCGGCTTCGTCCTCGTCGCGCTTCTGCCGCGCGTTCCGCTCCGTCGCCTCCCCGAGGTCGGCGGCGGGGTCAATCCTCCGAGTAGTGGCGGACGTCTCTGCCGACCCCATTATGGAGGCGGCGGTGAACCTCTCAAAGGTAAGGGGAGCCCTGAAGCGAGGAAGGCATGTAAAAGATTTGGACAAGATTCACCAGTAGAAAACAAGACAAAAGGCGGAAGCACTTACGACCAGTGGCAGCTTTTTCACTTCCTTGCGGAAGCGGTTGGCCTTCGCGATCGCCTCCTCCCGCTTGGTAGCGGCGGCCGCCCCCTTGAACTTCTTCGACCGGCCACCAAGCAAGCTCGGCCCGGCCCAGCGCCTCTTCGCGCCGCCTTGACCATCCAAGCCGGCGGAGGAACTCGCGCTCGGCTGGCCGGCCTTTGGTTGATGGCGTGGGGCAACTTCCCCCTCGGCGTCGTCATCAGGCCAGTCGGCAAAGGTGGCCGAGGGCCTGAAGCCTCCTCCTCCTCCTCCTCCTCCTCCTCCTTCGGCGTCGGCCTCCATCGCCGCGGCCCCCAAGTCAGGGTCATCGACGTCGCTCTCCGCTCGGTCGAAGACAAACTGACGGGCTAGGCCACCGGTGCCGGCTGAAGGCTGGATGAGGGGGTTCTGACTCAAGAAAAACCAAAAAGATCAGAAGTCGGATTCGGCTAAAAAAGAAGAAAGAACAAGAAGAGAGATGACTTACAGCAGGTGGGGGGTTGGCGCATGAGTACGGCTCCTTGTCGAACCGCCAATCCGCTGCGAGATTGCAGTTCACGATGTAATTCAGCCTGTCTGCCACCTCCGTGTGGGGCATGTCCTTGGAGCACAGTCGACGCGGGTCCCGGTGGCCGCTCATCTGACCGGTCAGATGAGGTCGGGCTTGGAGTGGGAGGACTCGGCACACTACGAAGGCGGCCAGCAGGTCGGCCCCGGTCAGACCCTCCAACTGCGTCAGTACTCAGAGTCGCGCGACGGCGGCGGCACCAGCGGGAGTCAGCGTCTTGACTCGGTGGGACCACCTGGGGAGCCTCCCAGCTGGTGCGCGGGCTTCGTAAGGCGGCAGGTTGACCCAGTCGTCGTCTGGGGCGACGTTCTTCGCATAAAAATAAGACCGCTGCCACATCTTCACCGACTTAATCAGCGGGATGGTGGGAAATTGTTTGTCGGCCACCGATCTTCGCATCGTGATGAAGGCACCACACTAGGCCGGCACGCCGGCGACGTGCGTGCCAAGTTTGGACTGAAAGAACTCCCCCCATAGCTCGATGGTGGGGAGAACGCCGAGGAAGCCTTCGCACAAGGTGGCGAAGGCAGCCAGCAGCACCACCTTGTTCTGGGTAAGGTGGTGCAGCTGGAGCCCGTGAAACTCCAAGAAGGAGTGGAAGAAACCGCTCGCCGGCAGCCCCAGTCCGCGCATGAGGTGCGAGCGGAATACGACCCGCTCGCCCTCCTCCGGCGCCGGCGATACTTCCCTCTCCGGCGTGGCGCGGTCCCGCACTGGGTCCTCGCCGGGGAGGCGACGCGTCTTACGAAGGAACTCAATGTGGTCGTCGTCCACCTCGGAGCCGTCCCACACGCCGGAGCGTATGGCAGGAGGTGCGGCGGCAGAGGAAGAGCTCATCGCTGTGGGTGTGGCGTGGTTCGGCGCGGCGGCGGCGAGAGGAAGAAGAAGCAAGACGAAGAGAAGGGAGTAGGGGAAATGGGCGCGCGTGCTCCGCTGCCCCCCTCATCCCGCCTACTTATAGGCTCGTGGGCTGAGAAGCCGATTGGGCGGACGTGGGATTAACTGTGCCCAGGACCCCACGCCCCCACGATTTACCACACGAGGTAACAACGTGCAGTTACGACGTGGGAATCCCAATCGTCGGCACGGCCGCCACAGATCCATTCGCGTGCCGAGGAACGGTAGTGGCGGGCCCCGCCTGCCGCCCTGTACCGTCGCGCGCGTGGGTGGGCAGACTGACCCTGCCGCATGGTGCCACGCGACGGATCCGCAACGGGCAGCTGCCCGGAATCTTATCGGGCACGCTGCCTCGATCTTGCTACGACCTTCTGCGAGTCCGGCTCCAGCTAGTCGGCCTAGAGGAGGACGACGAGCAAGGTCCAGATTCCACCACGAGAAGAATGAAACTGTTGAGACTCCTCGACATGTCACCCTTGGCACCTCACCAGCTTCGGGGACTACTGTCAGAGTAATGGGCGGCGGTTAGGCTAACCCGAGCCCCTGAACCTTTCAAGACATCGGGGCGGACTGCGCCCCTCAAGACCCCACGACAAGGAGCCGCCTTCGGGAAGTCGGCGGCAAGGCCGCCGACTGTCCCTCATGGCCGAATCCCAGGGACGACTTCGAGATAAGCCGACTCCTAACTGACAGCTTCCAGAGAAGCCAGCTATGGGGAGTCGGCCCGCGACTCCAACGACCTCCTGCCTTCACCACGATGGACAGGACGGGGTACGGTCACCGCGTGGCCGTCCCTGCCCCGCTTACGAAGGGCTGGCATGGCTACAGTGCACCGTATCACTAGAGATCTCCATCCGGCGCGGCACTGTTGCCATGCCTGCCCTGACCTCAACCCCCGTGGGCGGCGCACTGTGCCCACGACGGCCTGCCTGTATGGCCCAGAGACGGCGGGTCCCACCCGTCAGTGGGGGTACAGAAGACGGCAAGAGCGCCACAAGACGGACCCGTTGGGAGTCGGCCCCCGGGAGTCGACCAGCCCCTCCCACGGCCCCCCCACACCATTAACCAGACAAGACGGGGAATGGCCACAGTGATCGTCCGCCAGGCGGCGGCACTGTTGCCATGACCCCATGACCAAGCCAGCGTCATTAGAAGCACGGCTACAGTAATCCGCAGCCGGCACGACCCGCCCACGGCGGACAGGGCCTGACGACTCCGTACTGGGCCTGTCGGCGGGCCCCGCCAATCGGCGGCCCCCAGCAGTTGGCAGAGAAGATGGCAGCCTGAGAGACAGACGGCTGGGACCCGCACCTAGCCAGATTACCATTGTATCCCTGGGGGGCGGGCCTATATAAGCCCCCCGGGGCACCCATGCAAGGGGGGTCGCTTCTTTAGCACTAGACCAGATCATATAGGAAGGAGGGAGCTAGCCTTGCCTTCTCCTACCTCCAGGAAACAGCTCAAGGAGCAGCCTTGTACTCACTTTGCCATAGTGATCATTGGGAGAACCCGCAGAGCAGCAGTAGGGGTGTTATCTCCATGGAGAGCCCTGAAGTTGGGTAAGATTCTTCGGCGAGCATGCCTTCGCCTCATCCCGTTTCCAGGCACCGGCGACGTTCTACTCGCCCCCGCCATGATAAGCCATCCCTTGGCATATGTCGCACCCAACCCCCGACAATCACATCTATATATACTCTTAACAAAATGTAGAATAAAGGCAATGATTATGAAGAAGATTCTGTGGTAAACTTCTTGAATTGCCCCCCCATCAGCATGGACAAGGGCTTTATAGAGCTTGTCTTCACTAGTAATGTAAGTTTGTCCTGCCCAAGCCTTCAAACTTTGTTGTGTATATTTGGTTAGGCATGACTGCAACAGTTGTTTAGTTTTGGTGTTTGCATCAAATTGCATGTTTAATGTTTATTATGCAGTTCATAAACAAAAGTTTGTCCTTCTCAATTTAAGTTTTCACTTGTACAACCAAGTTCCTTCTTCATACCATGTAAATTAAACTATACAGAGCAAGTGATCTTCTTTTGCACTGCATGTATGCTTCTGTTCTTCATCCATAATCCAGTGGTGTGGTGAACCTACCCACTACAGCACAATGTCATATTCTGCAATGTCTTAACTATGAACAATGTCATATCATTCTACTATTATTTAAACCGTCTCTTTATTTGCCAATCTGAAATGGGATAAATTGACGGCACACTAACCATTGATACTTTTGGGTTCTTGATCTTTAATCCAGTGGTGTCGTGAAGCTGCCAACTCCTTCACAATGTAATTTCCTGCCATGTCTTGACCTGAACAATACCATATTGTGTTAATGCATTTTTAAACTGTGTCACTTTATTCGTCAGTAAGAAATGTGATGAATTGTCAGCACTGATACTTTTATGTGTAAAATCTGTCATCTGTCTGCTTGTTTATCTTTCAGAGTGAGGAAGATATAAGTGTTGAACAAGCGCCGTCTCATCATCTTGCTCAAGTGCTTGCGCTGCAGCTCGCCAGGAGGCTTAACCTTTCTTGAACTCTATTGAAGTGCTGTCGGTTTTGTATATTATTTTGTCGTCTGTTTATTTGCACTGGTGGCGATCTTTGATGCCCACTGTATGTAATCTGTTGTCTGCTTGTGCTTTATTATCATAGTGGCAAACTTTGATGCCCAGTGGATGTAATATGCTGTAATTTATTTATTGTATAGTCTAGGTTTTTTCTTATTCACGATGTTGCAGTTATTTTACTGTATATATATATCCTGTCTTCGCAGTAAAGCGGCCAAACCGTAAAATTACGGTACATAATCAGGCCGTCATACAATCACGATGTATGATCGGCATCATGGGCCCCGTCAAAATGGCCCACTAGTAGATTCGGGCCTTTAATAGGCCGAGTAACCCACGGCCCTATTTTCGCAAGAAAACTCAATGGGCTTTTAGGAGGCTGAGAAGTAGGTTGGGCCTGAAACGTGCCGAACAGCTCACGGGCTGGCAACAGCCCGAAATGGACCCCGGCCCATGATTGTTCGAATCAAATCACAGGCTTTTAATAGGCCAAAATTGTCTCGGTCCTTGTTTGGCCCAATCAGATATCGGCTGCGAGCAGGCCGGATGCCAACTGGGCCGTAGTTAGGCCCAACTATATGACGGGCTTTTAACAGGCCAAAATTGTCTCGGTCCTTGTTTGGCCCAATCAGATATCGGCTGCGAGCAGGCCGGATGCCAACTGGGCCGTAGTTAGGCCCAACTATATGACGGGCTTTTAACAGGCCGAAATTAATATAGGGCCGAAATGTTAAACGGGCCCTTAACATGCTGAAACTAATATCACGCCGAATTACTAAATGGGCCTTTAACAAGTGGGCCCAAAAGCTTAGCGTCCAGTTAACGGGCCGAATCTGATATGGGCCATAATGGAGGCCAAAGCCTCTTAAAGGGCCGGACCTGATTTGGGCCGTGATTTGGCCCAGAACATGGGAGGCTTTTAACGGGCCAGATCTCATATGGGCCATGATTAGACCCGGAACGTGGCAGGCCATTAATGAACCAGATCAAATATGGGCCGACATTTGGCACAAAACATGGCAGCCAGTTAATGGGCCGGCCTACAAGGGTCCTCAAAATCTTGTGGGCCTACAGCTGGGTCGGCCCATTAGTGTTGGCAAAATCTCGTGGGCATTTAGCTGGGCTGGCCCATTATGATCCGCAAGAATTTTGTGGGCCTTTACCTGCCTAGCCCATTATGGCACACAAAAATCTTGTGGGCCTTTACCTAGGCCAGCCCATTATGGCCCGCGAAATCTTGTGGGCCTTTAGCTAGGCCAGCCCATTATGGTCCGCAAAATCTTGTGGGCCTTTAGCTGGCCGACCCATTATAGTCCGCAAAATCTTGTGGGCCTTTAGTTGGGCCGGCCCATTTAAACTTGATGGGCCGTGCCACGTGTCGACATATCATAGGTGCCTTGTGTCCAATGAGTGGATGACATCTGTCCCAATGATGAGCCGACACGTGTTTCCTCCAGCCAATGATGATTTTACACGTGGAAAATCGCCATTGTTTGGAGCTGTTAACGGGTTATCGGATCCAAAACCCGACCCGATAGCTTAACGGTGTTCTGTTACGGTGGATGCCACGTGTCGGTCACCCTTGATGAAAGCACTTACGTGAAGCGCGATTTATCGTCATGGAAATGGACACTTCCATGATGATAATTTTGGTAATGTCATGGAACAATTCTACGACAGCACAGGCATGACTATCTTGATTCTGTCATAAAATCGTCATTTATGTACATGCATGACAAAAAACGCGACCTACTTTGACAAACACGTATCATCACGGAAGTGTAGTTGAAACAAAATCAACATAGCCTTCACGATATTTATGTTCATGGTGGCTTATATCCTACTCATGCTTGCACTCAGTGTTGATTAATTTTAATGCATGTTCATGACTGTTGTCGCTTTCCAGTCTTTTGCTAGCCTTCACCTGTACTAAGCGGGAATACTGCTTGTGCATCCAAACTCCGTAAACCCCAAAGTTATTCCATATGAGTCCACCATACCTTCCTATATATGCAGTATTTACTTGCCGTTCCAACTAAATTTGTATGTGCCAAACTCCAAACTTCAAATGAAATTCTGTTTTGTATGCTCGAGCAGCTCATGTATCAACTAGGGATGTCTGTATCTTCCATGCTAGGTGGGTTATTCTCAAGAGGAGTGGACTCCGCTCCTCATTCACGAGAAAATGGCTGGTAACCGGGATGCCCAGTCCCATGATCAAAAAGATCAAAGCAAATTGAAATAATTAAACAAAACTCCCCAAGGATTATTGCAAGTTGGAGGCACCCGTTGTTTCGGGCAAGCTATGGATTGATGCTTGTTGGTGGTGGGGGAGTATAAACTTTACCATTCTATTTGCGAACCGCCTATAATGTATGTAGCATGGAAGATATCGATATCTCATAGTTGTTGCGTTGACAGTGAAAGTATACCTCTCAAGATGGTATTTATCTCTATTTCAAAATCGAGCTCTTGCACCTCTACAAATCCCTGCTTCCCTCTGCGAAGGGCCTATCTATTTACTTTTATGTTGAGTCATCACCCTCTTATTAAAAAGCACCCACTTGAGAGCACCATTGTCATTTGCATGCATTACTATTAGTTTATATTGGGTATGACTTGACTGGTTCTCTTTTACCATGAATTACAATGTTTAGTCAGTCCTTGATCTTTAAAGGTGCTATGCCTTTATGTTTTGCGGTCTCAGAAATGGCTAGCGAGATACCATCTTGTTATATCATATTATGATAGTTTTGAGAAAGTGTTGTCATCCAATATTTATTATTATTGCTCGCTAGTTGATTATGCCATTGATATGAGTAAACATGAGACCTAGGTGTTATTGTGAATATGGTTAGTTCATAATCTTTGCTGAAAACTAGAATGCTGGCTTTACATAATTACAACAACATGAGCAAACAGAATTTGTAAAAGTTTTTCTTTATCACTTTCAGGTTTAAGCTTGGGGGAGTTGATACGTCTCCATCGTATCTACTTTTCCAAACACTTTTGCCCTTGTTTTGGACTCTAACTTGCATGATTTGAATGGAACTAACCTGGACTAACGTTGTTTTCAGCAGAACTGCTATGGTGTTATTTTTGTGCAGAAATAAAAGTTCTCTGAATGACCTAAAAATCCACAGAGCAACTTTTCAGAATTAATAAAAAATACTGGCGAAAGAATTAGTGCCAGGGGGCCCACACCCTGTCCAAGAGGGTGGGGGGCGCGCCCCTCCCAACGGGCATGCCCCCCTGCCTCGTGGGACCCCTAGATGTACACCGACCTCAACTCCAACTCCATATATTCTCTTTCGCGGAGAAAAAAATCAAGGAGAAAGTTTCATCGCGTTTTACGATACGGAGCCGCCGCCAAGCCCTAATCTCTCTCGGGAGAGCTGATCCGGAGTCCGTTTAGGGCTGCGGAGAGGGGGATTCATCGCCATCGTCATCATCAACCATCCTCCATCACCAATTTCATGATGCTCACCGCGGTGCGTGAGTAATTCCATCGTTGGCTTGCTGGACGGTGATGGGTTGGATGATATTTACCATGTAATCAAGTTAGTTTTGTTAGTGTTTAATCCCTAGTATCCACTATGTTCTGAGATTGATGTTTCTATGACTTTGCTATGCTTAATACTTGTCACTAGGGCCCGAGTGCCATGATTTGAGATCTGAACCTATTATGTTTTAATGAAAATATGTGAGTTCTTGATCCTATCTTGCAAGTCTATAGTCACCTATTATGTGTTATGATCCAACAACCCCGAAGTGACAATAATCGGGATACCTCTCGGTGATGACCGTACTTTGAGGAGTTTATGTATTCACTATGTGTTAATGCTTTGGTCCGGTTCTCTCTTAAAAGGAGACCTTAATATCCCTTAGATTCCATTAGGACCCCGCTGCCACGGGACGGTAGGACAAAAGATGTCATGCAAGTTCTTTTCCATAAGCATGTATGACTATATTTGGAATACATGCCTACATTACATTGATGATCTGGAGCTAGTTCTGTGTCACCCTAGGTTATAACTATTACATGAGGAATCGCATCGGACATAATTATCCATCACTGATCCAATTTCCTACGAGATTTTCACATATTGTGCTTTGCTTATTTACTTTACCGTTGCTACTATTACAATTACTACAAAACTGCTATCGTTACTTTTGCTACTGTTACCATTACTATCATACTACTTTGGTACTAAATAATTTGCTCCAGATACTAAGTTATCCAGGTGTGGTTGAATTGACAACTCAGCTGCTAATACTTGAGAATATTCTTTGGCTCCCCTTGTGTCGAATCAATAAATTTGGGTTGAATACTCTACCCTCGAAAACTGTTGCGATCCCCTATACTTGTGGGTTATCAAATGGCCCCGTGTAGGGTTGGATGAACAGTAGATGGTGGAGGGGTGGATGAAAAGCAGCCCGTGGAGGGGTGGTTGAACAGGAGCCCTTGGAGAGGGGTGGTTGAACAGTAGCCGGTGGAGTAGCGCGCGGTGGAGGCTGGCTGAACAGGAGCCCGTGGATGAACAGTTGCAGGTGGAGGTTGGAGGAGGTCGACGGTGGATGAATAGTAGCCCGTGGAGGCTGGAAGAGGTCGACGGTGGAGATGAACAGAATCCTATGGAGTCCTGTTTTGTGGAATGCCACACCCTCCCGATGAACAGGACCCCCGTTTCGACCGTCGTGCTCCAACACAAGTCCGTTTTGCGGTACGCCACACCCCTCCCGATCAACAGGACCCTGTATCGACCGTATGAGGTCCAACACAAGTCCGTTTCCTCCGTTTTGCGGTATGCCAGACCCCTCTCGATGAACAGGATCCCGTTTCGAACGTGGTCGGTCGAACACAAGGTTGTTTCCTCTGTTGTGCGGTACGCCAGGCCTCGTTTCCATCGCCTATTCCGCCCAAGCTGGTTGTCTTCCACGCATTCCGTTGCATCCCGATGAACACGACGCATTCCGTTGCCTCCCGATGAACACAACGCATTCCATTGCCTCCCCATGAACATGACGACGACGTAGTTTCTCCGTTCCGACCCAGCCATGTACACGGGCCCTGGCCGTACGTATGCGCGAGTAGGCGTTAGAGACCCCTCCCGTATGTACGTATGTGGCCGTATTTTCTTTCTTGCACACTGGCCTCTGTACGTA
This sequence comes from Triticum aestivum, assembly GCF_018294505.1. Classification (NCBI taxonomy): domain Eukaryota; kingdom Viridiplantae; phylum Streptophyta; class Magnoliopsida; order Poales; family Poaceae; genus Triticum; species Triticum aestivum. Next base: position 540,326,178 of record NC_057807.1, on the reverse strand, counting down.
CGTGTACATGCTAGTGCGCGCCTCTAGTATGACACGTGCGCGCCTCTACATCCACCAGTATGTACGCACACGTTCACGACCAGAATGACAATGCTACGTATGCTTCGACCAGGTGGGTCCCAACTGTTAGGCACTTCCTCGAGTGCGAAGATGTAGATGGTGGGTCCCAGCAGTCAAGGGGGCGAATCATTTTTTTTGCCTGGACGCACTTCCTTGCGTGCGAAGATGTAGCTGGTGGGTCCAAGCAGTCAGGGGGTGAATCATTTTTTGGACGCACTTCCTTGCGTGCGAAGATGTAGCTGGTGGGTCCCAACAGTCAGGGGGAAACTTTATTCGTGAAATACAGTGGCCCGTCCGGTGGGTCCCAGCTGTTAGGTGGAGGAATCATTATTTTCCGCATAATAAGGAGGCACTTCCTTGTTGCGGCTGTGGACCCAGCTGTCAGCCTCTCCACGTACAGTCCACGTCCGATGGAAGTCGTTCCTTGACCACGTTGACCACGCCGCGCCGAGAGCACCATGGCGGTGGACGACGGCGAGGCCTAGTAAGGGGACGACATGAAGCCGAGGGAGACACGGCAGTGGATGCCCATGCGGAGAGGAGTACGAGGGTTCACTGGTTCGGTTGCGGTGTGAGGCTGCCAACGCCGCAGAATAACACGGGGTGTGGGTGAGTGGAGGGATGGCCTGGCTAGTGGTGGGAGTAGTAGGTGGTGGTGATGCCTCCACGGCAGCACAGCCGGCCATGGGAGGCAGGAGCAGGTGGCACGACCGGCGCTGCTTTGGGCGGCTGGAGCAAGAAGGCCTGAGGTTGAAGAAGCACGACGGCCGTTGGATGGACATCGTATGGTCACTGCAACTATAATCGTTTATATTGACTAAGTTGACAAAGCCCTTGGTATGCGTCAACTTAGTAGGCCCACGGGTCAGCTTCTGAAACGGTGCGCCCCAGATGTCAGGGGGAGGAATCATTTTTTGGGTGGTTGAAACTAGAATATCCGAGATTGAAGAAGAAGCACGACATCCGTTTGATGGACATCCAACGACCACTGCTGCTAGAATCGTGTGTTGACTATAAGTTGACAAAGCCTTGCATACGCGTCAACTCTCATTTTTTTGAGGGGACGCGTCAACTTAGTAAGGCCACAAGTGTGTGGCAGAGAACTTATAGCCCATTTGAGATTGTAAGAATGTGAAGCCCATTTTTGAATTCTAATGGAATGTACTAAAACCCATTTAAAGTTTGTTAAAAGTACAGCCCATTTCAACCAACCGTTCAAAACCGAATTCAATAAAATTTCCCACATTTTGATGGGATCCGGAATATTTTTATCCCAAAATTTCTAGTCAGATTAAATACAATTTCAATATAAATTTATATTACGTAAAAATCCAACGAAACATTGCGCTTGCAACAACTAATTAAATTAAAGTTCTCAATATCCAAAAATTAAATTTTATAAAGTAATTATGTGTTTGGTGCATTTTTTATAGTTACTTCCAGTTTTTATAATTACATCCCATTTATTATTTCTTAAAGCCCCTTTTTTTGTTAAGCCTAATGCATCCCTCCTAGGAAAGATTTGCAGCCTAGCGGGGTGAAGAGTAACAACTTTACCATGCCTGGGTATTCCTAAAAATAAGTATAGCTGGGCTAGCCATTTTCAAAAAAATTAATATCTAGGCTGGATATCTAGCCTGGGCTAGACGGGCCATAGCCCGCCCAGATAATACCTGCATTGATGTTTTCGTCGTTGTTGAGAGGAAAAAATTAATATCTAGGCTAAACATCGGAAAACTCTGTAGTGCTCACACCTCAAAAACACAAATACTGCTCGAGCTGCTTGGTCCCAGCTATCGGCCGCTTCTTGTGCAATTCTCTCGTTTATTGACTACATAGGTTGACAATGGTGTGGGACCATGATGTCAGGAAACCAGGAGGAAGCAAAAAAATTATAGTTTTATATAATAAGGAGGCACTTGCGTACGTGAGGCTATGGACTTGGTGGGTCCCCATTGTCATCCTCTCCAAGTAAAGTCATCTCCTTGCCCGCGCGCGCTTTCCGCCCGAAACAGTCAGCGCTGCCCGCCCCGCTTCTCGGTGCAGGCGATTTCTCTGCCTTCAAACGACACAAGTGCCGTCCGTCCGTCCATCTGCTACCCACATTAATGATACACGGTTGCCGAGGCGGCTACTCCGGTGCCACACGTCCGTCCCTCCGCCGCCAACCATTGCTATATAAACTGTTGCGCCGGCCATAGTCGCAGTCATCCGCATCTATTCTCTTTCTCCTGTCCACACCACTACTGCCCACCATGGCTTCCTCGTGCTCCAACGCTCTTCAGGACGGGCGGACGACGGACCACAAGTAGATGGCAGCCATTGTTGCCGACTGGCTAGCCGGGAGGCAGCCGGAGGACGACGACGTCCCAATGGAGAACATGGTAGTCGACGATCCGGTGCCAACCCCCTCCTCCGCGCCATCCTCACCGGTGCATTGCACCATGACCATCGGCAAGGTCCGTGCCCAATATATGGACATGGTGAGGCAGAAGTGTGAGGAGCAGTTCCGGGAGGCACAGGCCGATGCCGCCTACAACCACCATCTCCTCCAGGAGCACCTGCAGGCGGAGGAGCAGATCGCGGCAGAGCGGGCGAAGCAGGAGGCGCTGCTCAACTCATACCGCTCTGCCTGCGAGGGCCTCGTCGAGCGCTGGCGGTACCGCATGCAGGTGGCGGAGGCTGCGGCCGCCTACAAAGAGGGCGATGAAGCGGGTGAGGCACTGTTTGGCGAGACCGAGGACGAGGTAGAGGACAATGTCGGCTCTGACGAGTCCCCGCTCCGTAGGCGTTGACGAGGCCCTGCTCCGCCGAGGCCCCACGACGCCAACAACGAGGCAGAGGACACCGCCGGCTCCGCCGAGGCCCCGCCCCGCGAACAACGAGGCAGAGGACATCGTCTCAGCCGAGGCCCCACCGTGCCGGCAACAAGGGGGAGGATTTCCACCGCTCCGCCGAGGCACCGCCCGCCGGCAATGAGACAGACCACATCGCCGGCTCCGCCGACGCCCCGCCCCGCTGCTAACGAGGCCGCGCCACACAAAAAACGAGGAAGAGTAGAACATGGTAGGTCGCCGCCGCTCAGGTCCAAGTAAGGCCACCGCTGCTACCCTCCAGTTGAAGCCAAGCTAGGCGGTTTGACCATTCATGGTCGGTTAGATTGTTGGCGGCGATGTGGAATCCGAGAGCTATGTTGGAAAAGGATGCTGCTTCTACTTAACTGCTGGTGCAGTTGGGTGACTGACACATGGGTCCAACAGGCCACATGTCAGTTACGCAACTGCACCTGCAGTTAAGTCACTGAAACTTGGTGGGTAGCTTCGATTAATTAATTATACCTCCAGCGCACCCCTTTTTAGTTGAATAATGTATGAAATGTAATGAAATCCGACATGTTTATATGAAATCCGACCGTGTATGAATGAATTTATTTCGATTAGTTCAAATCCCTGTATCACTGGCATTGGATGAACATGCAAAAACAATATGTACTAGCATTATTCCCGGGGTGATCACCTCGTTTGCAGCAGTTTCACATGTACTTCCTCCGGTCCTTTCTAGTCTGCATACAAGTTTTGTCTGCAGTCAAAGTATCACTACTTTGACCAATCTTATAGAAAAAATTATGCACTTTCAGAATGTGCGAAGTAAAAAGGAACAGAAGGACTACAAAGAGTTTGAGCAGCTTTTTAGCATTTCTGTACATTGCAATCAAACACGCAAGGCTGGCAATTCATGGAAAACATTCAAAACAATCGATGATTATGCATCTCGGCGATTCACATGTCAGAGCCAATATTTACTTCACAACTAAAGAATAAAGAAAAAATTGATCGACGCTGCTGACAGCAAAGGGTGTCCCATTCAAAAATATCAAACGTATGTCTTCTTGCTAAAATCAATGAGCAAAATTTGACAAGGTTGTCGCATTCCAAAATATGAAATGCCTATGATTGTGGAATGGGTAGGGTTTGCCATCAGTTCGGGCATTGACATGGCACCTCGTGCTAAATAAACCAGCTGTTCTTTTTGTGTAGTTCCACCAAAATCAACCAAATTCACGCGTAGCATGTATTATTTCGCCCTTATATGTTGCAATGCCTTGAACTTATCGGCACCTCCTTTCTTGTGGTGGAAATGAATGATTCGATGTATTCATGAACATTTTGTGCAGTTCCCATTGAAATCAAGCTGAGCACCCCTATTTCACAAATACAAAAAAAGTGATTAGTATAAAGAAAATTGTACTATAAATTGACAGTTTAAACAGGCACCAACATGGTCCATGTAGAGCAGACTTTTAGAAAAATGGAACTCACCAGAAAGAATCCTAGAACAACATTGTACTCGTGCATCACAGCAAAAAAATGGAGATTTGTCAGTCCTTCTGAGCTGAAGTTAGTTTGTTCTTGTGGGGAGTAATGTAACCATCCTTCAACTGCTCCTTTTGATGAGAAGATAGACATGGCTTCTTCATCCTGGCATAATCAGAACTAGTCACTTTACGTACTCCATATTCTACTTCAGAGGAGGATGATCCTGTTGTGCAATGACAAGAGGACAACTAAATGTTAACATCCATGTTTGCTCGAAAAAAGGAAAGGAAATATTTAAAAGAGCACAGATGAAGCACTTCTCAAGGACAATACCACTTTTTCATGACAGTATCTAAACAGTAGCAGAACACCAATAGAGATGACAAAGCTTAATCATATGGATGAAATCAGTGGGCGAGTACCAACCTTTGTCAGGAGGCTTATTGTGTAGAGCATACAAATGAAGCAATTCTTTGGAACCATCTGTTGCTATCTACCGTGGTGGCCATGCTTACTATATACTCCTCGATTAGTTTAATGTTTCCAACATCTTCTTGTGCAGTTCCACTAAAATATATGTTATCTTAAAAGAAGATCCCTATTTGCACAAGTAGAGATAATTACGTATTACATTAAGAGTGGCATCAAATCAGTGGGAAAACAATTGCTCATTCCAGCCATAGCAAAAAATTAAGATGCAAAACTATATCATTACTTGTGTCATCACAGTTCCAGTGCTTCGTTATAGCATCGGGATTTGATTTTTGTTTTTCTTCTGCTTGTTCTTCCCCTTCATCACTTGGTTCAATAACAGATAAGCTTCGCCTTCAATGTAAGATTTGGCATGTCAATTAGGGAGCACAAGTATAGCACTAAACAATGACATTAATTTTCTGATGAAAGTGGCAAAATATAGGCCAACAGTTGTGAAATATCCTTATCTTACCTCAAAGTGATATTACGATGCACATACAGATTGGAAGTCTTGTCTCCATTTGTGCAGTTCACTTAAATCAAGCAACATTACTGTACAAGTAGCACAACATATGAAAGCACACTGCAGAATCATGTGAAAGAAGGATAGTACTGACCTCTCATGATGCGGAATTCAAACAACTCATAAGAAGAAGATCTAAACCAAATTTGCCAACACGGATACGAAGTAAGATCTCCTCTTGTGCAGTTCCACTAAGATCAAGCAATCAAGCAACGTTGTCGGTGTGACATTTTGGTTGAACTGCACAAAACACTCTTAAAACAAAAATGTTTTGTGCAGTGCAACAAAAGGTCACAATGGCAACAAGGTGAAGTAGATAACCCTGTTTACACAGAGGTGCAAAGGAAATAACTAGTGGTCAATAACGGTGGATGACACAGAAGCCAACAAAAAGAAGCATCTACCTTATCTAAATGGGAAATAAAGCAAGACAGTAGCATTTCTCAAACGGTGGCATTGATTAATATTAACATAGAGATTATATTAACAATAAAATTCGTTAAACATGTAATTTGCTTTTAACTGTGGCATTGCATCAGTTTTCCAGCGGCATTATTAGAGGGTGTTTGTTTACAGGGACATTTTGGTGTAGAGACTAAAAAAACTCCTGTAAGTCCCATCTAAACCAAATAGGAGGGACTTTTAGGTACTAAAAGTGGGCATTTGGGACGAAAGAAAGAAGACCCCGAGGGAGTCTTTTTGGGACTTTTTCCAATAGTTGCCCCTGCCACTCATCACACCTTGTCTCTATTAGTTCATTACTAGGGGTAACATGGTCTTTTAGCATGTCATTTAATAACCTCTAGTCCATGTTTAGTCCCTGGAACCAAGCAGGTAGGGACTATGGAGTTTTTAACCAAACAGGGCCTTAGATTAACAACAGCTAAAGAGTTGGACGGGATAGTGGATGCACTAGCACCATGTGCATCTACCGATGTACTGTGGTCATGCACAGTCTGTTGCAACAAAGAACAAACAACCAAGGAGCATATTTGTGTTGGTCCCAGTTTTATTATCTTTAGACACCTTTCCCTATGTGACCGCAGCAAATCTAGTCCTACTCAAACTCTATAGCCTTGTCCCCCAAAACAAAAGATCAGTTCGTTACAGATGTGCATACTTATTTTGTCATCATTTTCCCTTTTCGACCAACGTAGGTGCTGGATATCCAGTCTGTACTAGTAGTTTCGCCCCTTCCTTTCCTCTTTGAACCACGTCCTAGATATATGCTATACAACTTTCCCCACTACATTCCCCCATTCCTTTCCTCTTTGAACCATGTCTTAGATTCATGCGATACAACTTTCCCCACTACTTTCCCCCTTCCTTTCCTTTTTGAACCACGCCCTAGATTCATGCTATACAACTTTTCCCACTACTTTCCCCCACTCCTTTCCTCTTTGAACCACGTCCTAGATTCATCGTATACAACTTTCCCCACTACTTTCCTGTTTGATCCAACACCTAGATTCGAGTGCAGAAGCGGAAAAATCCCACATGCAGCTAGAGCAATGCATGTGGAATAAGTAAATTATACCTTAAGGTTCTTGGGGCGTGGTTCGGTGGGCGACCGGACGATGATGAAGAAGGGCTCGGAGGCCCTCCCACGCCGCCGCTGGGTGAAAGTGAACAGCTGCGCCGGTAGTGGATTCCCTCCCTCGCCGATGGCGACAGCGTTAAGCCTCCTTCCCTTCTCGGCTGACGGATCCTGCTGGCTCTTTGACCAACAGTGAAGGGAGAGAGAGGCCTACAAAGTCTTGTTTAGATCTGGAGAGGGTGATAGAGTGTGAAGAGAGCAACTACAAGCGTTGAGGCTCCAGCGTGTATATATATACTGGAGAGAGAGTGTGTGAAGAGTGCAAACCCTAGAAAACAAGCGCCAAGGCTGCAGCTTATATGTGATGAGGTGATTATACGGTCACTACGAGATCGTATAGCTCCGTATCCATCCATTTTGACCAGTCAAAGAATCCTCCTGGCACGAATTATGCTCAAGTGTAGTTATCGAACCCGAGACCTCAAGTTTGATGAGCAAACAGGCTAACCAACTACACCTCCCGTTATGTTCAATGAGAGGAAAATAACCTTTTATACATTCCTGCATTCGTGTGAGAAGCATGCCGTGTTTTTTTGTGTGGGAGTCATTGGGATTTAAATCATAATCGTGGCATGTGGCTTTGGTGGTAAGACTATCCACAGTGGTGTAGAAATAATGCAGCCTTAGTCACCTTACCTCTCTCCATGTAGTATGTTGGGTCCCACCAGTCAGAGGGTGAAACAAACAAATTAATAAGAAAAATTAAAAGCGCCAGCGGTGTATCTTACCTCACACATCTCGCTACTGCTCGGGAACACTGTCGAATTGATCCGTCTGTTTGCTCACGTACTATTTTAAGTGCATCCTTATTATAACATGCACACAATTTTGGGCACTTGTATTCGACCTAAGTCAGTTTGCCACCGTATCTCGTACTAATCCCTCCATCTAGGTGTAATAAGTCACATTAGAAGGTGCAGTGGGACCAAGGTGCAAGGAGATTGGAGGAGAAGGAGAAACTTGACCGGTCATTCCTCCAATCAAAGCCTTGATTTCTGTCTCTAAACGCAACAATTAATCCCAACAACTAAGAGATGCCGTTTTAGATACCATGCAGGGCCACCTATTAACTCGCGTGCAAGCCGACTTTGATTTCTTGACTGATCAACGCGTAGTTGCGCTCCATGCATTGGGTTTCCGGGGGAGATAACAAGGCAGAGTAAGGAGCGTTTGGTTCCATTGCTTAGGCTGGTTATAGTGGTGAGTAACTTGGACTAGTAACATGCATATGTTACTAGTCTATGTCACTACTACGTGAAGTTTGCCGTCGGAAGCGAGCCAATCTTGCTCTCCTGAGCTAGCAAGGTTTTTCTAGCCCACCCAAGCTAGTTGGCCCACAAAAGCTAACATATTTTAACAGTTCCAAACGCCTAACCTTGCCCGGCTATGCTATAAGTTGTTCCTGCTAAGGATCCAAACGCTCCCTGAGTAACAACGCTCACTAGCAACGAGGCCAGGATCGGGTTGAGATGTGAAGTTAATGGACGACGCCTAAACATTTTGGGAATATCTGATTTCCGTAAGATGACTTAACACTTAGACGGAGGGAGTACTACTTCTCAGTCCAGGTTTGGTGGAATATTCATCACCTCTTCTCTTCTTGTACGTACTCCATTTGTATCTCACTTCCTGTGGCTTCTCACTCGTACGATTTTCCAATTCTATGAACCTGTGTGTGCGTGTGCGTGTGTGTGTGTGTGTGTGTGTGTGTTTAACAACATGTGTGTGTTAGAGAGAGAGCGACAGATCGAACTACTCCTACAGAGAGATGGTGTGTAGTGTACGATTTTAGCCGCGAGAGTCGGTGCATCCTCTCATTTCCGGGCGTCCGGTAGGGACAGGCGGATAGCTGCCACGCCCGTTCCTGACCAGCCTGGCCCACCCAAAGCACCTCCATCGCCCGCGCGCGCTTCCTGCCCGAAATGGTCAGCGCCGCTCCAAAGAATCGGTGCCGCATTCATGCCCGGTCAGAGCGGAGGCGACCTCTCACTGGCGCCTGCGTTGAAGGGAGAAGCGGATTCAAGAGTGATGGTTGCTTCGTCCGTCCGACTTACTACTGGGTCTATATGATTTGACGGCTCATTGGTCATTATTACTGAGGTGGTAGGACTTCTGGATGTCCCACGCTTTCGGCGAAAGGAGATACTACTAGATTACAATTTTCTCCATTCTTACGGCAGAGGAGTGCAAGAGCAGTGAAAACACGCAGGCTCAGTGATTACATGGCCCACCTCACACTATCACCATATTTTGTGGACACCGTGCGACATCTAACTCTTTACATAGTACTCCCTCCATTCCTAAATACTACTAGATGAGTCCCCGTGCGTTGCCACGGAACAGCCGTATATCTCTATGCGTAAAATTATCAATTTCATAGAACTAATAAAACTCTATAACCGCATGACAAATGTGGTAGCCAAACTAAAAAAACTCCCATCATCATTTAGATCATCCCACGTAAGGAAAAAAGATCAGCCAACTCCTACTGCATAATGGGATTATATTTTTATTTTTGACATGTTAATGGGACTTAAAAGCTCACTTACATGCAAGCTACTGGTGCATGCTTGCATGCAGATGTCGGTGTTCTGGGAATGGGGGTCCCCAGACTTGCCTGCCTGCGGCCCGCGGCGTGGCTCAAGGGACGGCCCAGCATGGCCCATCTTCATCAGCACAAGCTCAAGACCCTCGCGAGGGGCCAAGCTTCGCGGGGTGGACGACAGGAAGCTTCCTCAGGCACGGCCTCCTCAGGATGGATCGTGAGGAGGCGGAGAGATCAAGGAGGGGTGCCTCACGAGGTGCCCATGATGCAAGCCATGATGACCAAGGGCGACAGGCGGGCGCCAGCCCGCGCTGTGTCCTCCCTTTCCTCTTTGGTGCAAAGGGAGCAAGCGCAGGCGAGAGCATCAAGAAAAGGCATCCATTTCGGTGCAACAAGACCAAGACCGTCACAACGGTAGGAAGGAAGTCATCGTGGAGCCCAGGAAGGCATCACCGCCAGAGCCTTTGACAGGCGAGGACCAACTTTAGTCAGGATAAGTGTACTAGATGTTCCCCTTCAAAATGGCCAATTGTTGGCGCCCTTCCCGCTCAATATTTGGGAAGAGGCCCAGGGCCTTTGCCTATAAATAGGACTAGCCACCCACAAGGGACGGGGGGATCAAGTCTAGAGATAAACCAGAGAGAGAGAAGCGACTGAGCTCACCCAAGTAGTCCATCGCTCCAGCCGAGAACAGACCCTCGCGAGGCTGTTCTTCATTGTATTGTTCATCACCAGCCCAAGAGGCAATCCACCACACCACACACTCGAGTAGGGTATTACACCACAATGGTGGCCTGAACCAGTATAAACTCTGTGTCTCTTGTGTTGTTCCTTTCATTGCTTAGATCATAGCGAGGCGGTGAGGAGCAGGTAGGTAGAGGGCGAAATCTCCGTGCGCACCCCATTGTTCGAATCTAGAGGGTCTGCCGGAACCCGAAATCCGACATTTGGCGCGCCAGGTAGAGGTGCACCGGAATTCGTATTCCGCCGCCCTGTTCTTCATCGACCATCGCATCCATGTCGGACGCTCGCCGGGCCCGTGCCGAGCGCCGAGCCGCTCTCGCTTCCTGCGTCACCCAGAAGGCCCCCGTCGGTGGCCGCCCCCGCCATTCCCCGTCGCCTTCCGTCAACTCCGCCACTGGCCCGGCGGGGAACGAGCAGCAAACATCATCCTAGCATCTGTCCATGAGGCGAGACGGCCGCACAGATACTCCCTCGCTCGCCCCGGCTGGTTTTCACCTCGTGCACCCTGCGCGGCCATGGAGGCTCGAGCTGCGCTCATCGCGGAAAACGAGCTCCTGCGATACCGCCCAGTCGACGACGTCTACGAAGAGTGGCTCGACCATGTCGCCGAGCTCGTCCACGCCACAGGGGGCTCCCCCGTGCCGTCCTTCTCGCTGCACCGCGCCCCGCCCTGCGCAGGCAATGAAGCTCCCGGGGTGCCTCTGCTGCCTCCCCCTCAAGAAGGCACCCTGGCCCCAAGGCGCATGGCTCCTGGGCGGAACCCGCTTTGTCCGGCGCCAGCGCAGCAAGAGCGGAGCTGCCAAGAGGTCCCTCGCCCCCAAGAAGCTGCCCGAGAGCTCCCTGCTCCGGCCCGTCGCGACCATGCTCCTGTTCTAGCACGCCAAGACCCCGTGCTGCTCCCAACCGTAGTGCATGGGGACCCGCAAGACCGAGCTCTTCGTCACCAAAGGCCTCCTGTGGCCACAGCAGGTTGCCTCGCCTTCACCACCGAGCTGCGCAGCGTCGCGTAGCCCTGCAAGTTCAAGCCAGACCAGCCTCCTCGCTATGACGGCACGGCCGACCCTGCGGAGTTCCTCCAGCTCTACGAGCTGGGCATCAAAGCCGCCAACGGGGACGAGAAGGTCATGGCGAACTGGTTTCCCATGGCACTCAAGGACGGGGCCCGCACCTGGCTCCTGAACCTGGCTCCTGGCACGATCTCCTCCTGGGACGAGATGCGCACCCGTTTCATCGCCAACTTCCAAGGTACTCGCGACCGGCCGCCTGCCGTGAGCGACATGCGCCGCATTAAGCAGCAACCAGGGGAGACCCTGCGGAAGTACATCCAGCGCTTCAACAACGCACATCTCAAGATTCCCAAGGTGACCGAGGAGGCCATCATCTCAGCCTTCTCCGACGGTGTGCGTGACGTCAAGATGAAGGAGGAGCTGGCAATGCATGAAGATCTGTGTACTTCCTTGGAGCTGTTCAACTTGGCGACCAAGTGAGCCAGGGCTGAGGAGGGGCGCCTTTCCCTCCTCGAGCTGCTAGCCGCAGACCCAGAAGAGAAGAAATCCAAGGCCAAGGACGTGAAGCGCAAGGGGGATGTCGTGCTCGGGGCAGAACCAGACACCAAGTGAGGCAGAGATTAGCCAGAGTCTTTCAAAGGCAGCCGGTACTGTGTGTACCACGACCTCCACACCCACAACACCAACGAATGTCAAGAGCTCCGAGACGTGTGAGGAGGGAGGATCGCCGACGCCCCGACCGCGACGATCGCGGCTACGGCCGAGGAGGAGGAAGGAACGCAGGACGCTGGGAAGACCGCGACCCTCGCCAAGGGTGGCGCGACCGACCTCGCGAGGATCGCTGGCAGGGTCAGCCTCGCGAGGGATACTGGAGGGATCAGCCTCGCGAGGATCCTCCGCAAGGAAACGCAGGCCTCCCTCTATTGCCGCCGCAGCCAAGGAGAAACGAGGACCATCATCAGGACGAGGGGGCTGGGGGCTTCCAGGAGCCGCGCGCGATCGCCTGCATCCTAGGCGGAGCTCCCCAGCCTCTCAGCACATCTTCAAGCAGTTCACCCGCGAAGTGAATGCAGTCCTCCCCAAGCTCGAAGCCACGCGCCTCCTCAGATGTTCGGCGTGCGCCATCACGTTCAGCTGAGCGGACCAGCTCAAGTGCGCGGCCACAGCTGGGGTCCTCCCGATGCTTTGCTCCCCAGTCATCAGCAATGTGCAAGTCACCAGGACCCTCATCGACGGCGGGGCAGGGCTCAGCGTCCTGTCCGTAGAGATATTCAACAATCTCCAAGTGCCTTACGATCACCTTCAGCCAACCAACCCTTTCTCTGGATTCACCGATGGCTCCACGGTTCCGATTGGGCAGGTCGCCTCCCTGTCACCTTCGGGGCGGGCAACAACTACCGCATCGAGCTCATCGACTTTGACGTCGCCCACATTCGCCTGCCATACAACTCCATCCTCGGGTACCCGGCTCTCGCCAAGTTCATGGCCGTGACTCATCACGGCTACAACGTCCTCAAGATGCCAGGAAGCGGTCGAGTCATCACGGTGCCTTGTGAAGAAAGAGACGCAGTGTGCTCCCTGGAGCGAGCTTTTCAGGCCGCATCACTTGAAGACCCAGATCGCGGGAGCGGGAGGCCCCTGAGACCGCTCCCAAGAAGAAGAGGACATCGCCAGGCCCAACCCCTCAGGAGGCAGGCCCCTCAGGGTCTGCGCCTGCTCATTGGGCACCTCCTTCTGTCGCATAGGAAGGCGCACCCGTCGCCCTCCTCAAGCAGGGCTCGGGGGCTCCCACCTGGAGGGCCACCGACCTTGCTAAGGTCACAAGGGAGGCGCTTGGGTACCACTTGGAGGCATGTCTCAAAGCACGTTTCCCTCAGGAAGGAGCAAGGCAAGGAGGGCCAAACCCTCAGGAGTTCGTCAGTCAGATCACGCAGGAGTTGCAGGTGTCAAGGGTCATGAGTGGCAGCCGCCGCTTACCTGTCGCAACTCCCCATCCAGGCGAGGATGGTGGGCTGCGCGTCTGCATCGACATCCCAGGGCTCAACCGAGCCGCCTCTCAGGAGCGCTTCTGGCCCTCACGCGTGGGGCGCTGCGAAGGCCCACCCCATAGCTACGTTCGCATGCCCTACGGCTTGCCGAACGCGGCTGCTGTGCGCCAGCGCCTCATGGGAAGCATCCTAGAGGCTCAAGAGGCCAGGCGTTCCGCAGTCCTGGCGGAGATGAAGATGGTTCACGAGGAGCCACCAGCGCCTCTGGAGCCTCCCGAGGCTCCTGGGCCTGGGGGCTCGTGAAGATCGGCTCCCGCAGCCCATGACGTCTGCTACTTCAACACCCCTTCATCTTCAATGCTATCAGGTGACATCCTTCAAGTTTCGTTTTTAGTTGGGAGCGCCCCCAGGGCTGCATTATTCCCGGGCCGCGTGGGTCCGTCCCTGCGGCATGTATCCCTTTTTTACTTTATGTTCCTAGCTTACTTTGTTGGGGGCGCCCCTCGGGCTGCATCATCCCCAAGTCGCTCGGGCCAGACCCATCGGCATGTACCCCTCTTGCGTTTATTTTTGGGCCATGCGTTCGACCCATCATGCTTGTTATTTGATGCCTTTCCACGGCACCTCTTCTTCCTTCATGTCAGCCGCTTGCACGTTAAAGGGGGGGTACCTGAGCATCGTTATTTAGGGCTCCTACTGGCTCTCAAGCCCTCACCCGCTGGCTTTGTCCACGGCATCACGACCTGGCAAACCAGCAACGGCTGAGACCCGCTCGAGGGCCGGGACCCAAGGATGTAAAGCGTCGGCATCTAACCAAGATTGCACGTTAAAGGGGGGGTACCTGAGCATCGTGACTCAGGGCTCCTACTGGCTCTCCAGCCCTCACCCTCTAGCTTTGTCCACGACATCGCGACCTGGCAAACCAGCGACGGCTGAGACCCGCTCGAGGGACGGGACCCGAGGACGTAGAGCGTCGGCATATAGCAAAATTTGCAGGAATACATCACAAGTTAAGGCCCAGTGCCAGGAGCAACCCGCTTTGAGGTAGGGCCCCGTGAGTCCCGCGCTGGCTCACAGGTGCCCAAATACACCTCGTCAGGGCCTACCGTGCCAGCCACGTATCAGGGCGGGGCTGTACACGCCCCGGGGGCTCCTCCTGGAGGGGAGCCCCCTCCCACGCACCAGTGGAAGTACCATGCTCCACACTGGTTGACGACACTGTCGAGGAGAGGCTATGCCCGTCCACATACGGAAGCGCTATGCTCCGCGCTGGTGATAAACAACTGAGGGTGGCCCCCGGCCGCATCAATCTCAGGGAGCCCAGAGCTCAGTGTCTGGCCTCATCGCAATGCCTCCCCTCGGGAGTGCCGCACGAGGGGGCTAGGCACGGGGGCTGCGCCTGGGTCACGCCCAGACGTACGCCACCCAGCCAGGCCCCTCGGGCCTAGTTCGTCGCAAGTCCCTCCCCGAGCGGAGCCAAGGTATGAAGGCCATTTGAGCGTCAAGGGGGACTCATGAACATCGCGACTCAGGAGCCTAACTGGTCACGTAGCCCCTCACTCCTTAGTTCCGAAAGGCTAACGGCAGTTGAGGTATGCGCGGGGCCGGGCTCTGCAGACGTAGAACGGTAGATTCACCCACGAATATCACCTCCCTACTTGTTGTTCGTGCGCCAAGGGGGACTCCTGAGCATCGCGACTCAGGAGCCTAACTTGTCACGTAGCCACTCACTCCTTGGTCCCATCCTGGTTTCCGGTCAGGGCTAACGGCGGCTGAGGTATGCGCGGGGCCGGGCTCAACCGGCATAGAACATAAGCAAGTAGAAAGAGCGCAAATCTCAAGGAATTCAAAAGCAAATATTACAGTCCATAACTGTTATCACAACACCAAACACAAGTTTAAACGCCTCCTCGAGGCATGATGCATGTTGCAGGAGCTGAAAGCAGAACATGAGCCACAACAGAGTCATTTGCAGGCGGCAGAGCTGCGCGGAGAGGGTTTGCCCTGTGAAGCCGCGGGACCGGCAGCGCCTCGCTTCGGCTTGGTGGTGAAGGCCCGGAACTTCGACAGCAGAGCCTCCGCACGACCCTTCACGGCCTCAGCAGCGGCAACGGCAAGCTCGCCAGTCGCTGGCTCCAGCAGACTGTCGAGGTCGACGTTGGGATCGCAAAGGTAGACGTGGGTAAGGACCCGCGCCAGCGCTGCAGAAGACAGGACACGCGCCTTGGCTTCAGCCATAGGGCCAAGGCCGAGGGTGACATCTTCAAGAGCACGGATCAGGAAGGGAAGCAGCTTTGTGGGGCCATCCTCGGCGCCGGCCAGCGGGCTTTCCAAGCCGCTGTCATAAAGCAACCTCAGCAAGGTGCGAGCCTTCACCTCCATCTCCGTGAAGGCCTCGTGGTCCTCGGCAAGGATCCGCGCCTTGCCGTCCAGCTCGACCTTCCACGCCTCCAACTCCTGCTCCAGTGCGCCCAGGCGGTCACAATGCTTGTTAAGCTTGGCGTCTCGGTCCTTGACGGCCGCCTCGCGAGCCTTCATGCCTTCCTCCTTCTCTTGGCGAATGCGGACCTCCTTGGCAAGCTGGTCCCGCAGGCCCTGCAGCTCGCTCTCCAGCGCCTTGCAGTGACCTCGGGCATCAACCGCCTCCCCCAAGGCGGCGTCGCGAGCAGCCTTCGCCCCAAGGACGGCCTGCTTCTCCTTGTCGCAAGTCGTCGAGGCCTGAACCAGCGCTGCCCAAATAGAAGCGTCAGAGCGAATCCAGCTAGAAGCCAGCTCCAAGCGCCCGACCACCAGGCGAGGGTCGGTGCCTAGAAGATCTTGCCGCAGCCGGTCTAGTTCAGCAGTAGCACGATCTAGGACAGTGAGAAGAGTCGGAGAGACAGCAGTTGGTGGAGTAGAAGGAGAGGACGGCAACGTAACCATAGGCGGGACTTGCTGCGCCCCAAGAGCTGTGGCGGTGGCATCAGGCAAGGACACCTCAGGAGTCGCTTGGGCCATGGGGGCTGAGCTTGCCCCAGCCAGCTCCACCAGGCCTCGCAAGGACGACCGAGCAGGAGAGGCCCGTGCCTTGCAGCCACCTCCTTTCGTGGGCAGAGGCGCTGCCCCAGACGGAACCTCAGGAGTCCCCTTCAGCTTCTTCGCCGCAGGCACCAGCCTAGCCAAGAGATACAGACATCAAGCCTCAGCGACAAAACAGGGAATAAAGCAAGAATCAAGCACTTACTGGTTATCGCTCGCAAGCTCGAGCAGCCTCCGGCCATACATGAAGCCCGAGAGCAGGCTGCAGGGATCAGCCTCGAGAGGCTCGGAAGCAGGAGGCGCGTCGGCAGATCGCCTCGGAGCTGGGGCAGACCCAAGGGGGACCAGCCCAGTCCTGTCCTTCTTCCAGATCAGGGAAAGCTCTCTCCCCCTCTCTCGTAGCCATCCTCATCGTCGCTCGGCAAGAGGCGGAGAGCGCGGGACCTGCGCCAGGAGTGGGGCGCTCTCGACTCCCCATCGGTAGCCTCGGAGTCAGGCCCTCCTACCCGCTCCTCTTCTTCCTCCTCTTCCCTGGAGTCGCCGGAGGACACGTTCACCGTCGCCAGGGCCGCCGGGTCCTCGGGAACCTCCGTGGGCACGGGCCCGTCCCCATTGAAGACGGGCATGGAGTCCACCGCCTGCTCCCAATCATCTCGAAGGAACAAGGGTACATCGGCGCCCTCCAGCCTCGCCACGTCTCCTCCGACCAAATATTGGAGGACCGCGGCCAGATCTTCGTCGGCCAAGACTGCAGGGCTCGAGCGGGGCCTCCACAGCGGAAGCAAGTACTTACGAAGCGGGGCCACCTGGTGCTCCAGGAACTCCCTCAGGACCGACGCACCAGTCAGCTTTGCCGCTGCCATGTTGCCCGGCCTCAGATCCGCGTCCATCTTCTCCAACACCGGCTTCGCGCGTGGGTCCACGAGTTCTGCGTGAGACCAATCATCGGAGCTCGTGGGCTGCTCTGTGGGCAGAATCAGCTGAGGGTGGATGCGCCCAGCATATATGTCAGGACCCCGGCTCAATGCCACATCGATCTAGCATGTAACACCTCATATAACTTTGCGGCCTCTCGCACGGTATTCCCACGGGTGTCGCCTTACCTTTGACCGGGACCGTTTGCGCCTTTTGGCTCACGTATATGATAGTGTCGCTAGCATCCATATGATAAGGAGCCCGGGCTGACATGGCTAGTCGTAAACCCAAAGTGGCACAAACTTACAGGGACAGGCATCCATGACCCAGCATCGAACATGTCGGTCATCAGCGAGTGAATCCAGGCTGTAGCACTGGGCTAGCAGGACTCCGGTGAACCGGGCTGTAGCGGGCTAACAGGACTCCGGTATTCATCGCGTGACATTTCCCCGAAGGGACAGACACAGGAACGAAGAAGGAAACATGCCGGCCAGCCTAAGTGTTCCGGAGCAGTAGCAAGCTACCATGGCTCAGAGGAAGCACTAGGAGACATTTCCTGGTAAGAGAGGCTACTAAGGATAAACAACTAGATAGTCAGATCCCACACATACCAAGCATTTCAATAACATACACACAATATGCTCGATATGTGCAAATACAACATGGCATCACAACATGACTCTACAACTCAAGTATTTTATTCAATAGGCTCCGAGGAGTGAGATATTACAAACATGGGTCTCATGACCCAACACTCAGAGCATACAAGTCAAAGCACAAGCGGAAGCTTAACATGTCTGAGTACAGACATCTACAAATGAAAAAGGCTGAGAAGCCTGACTATCCACCAGATCCTGCCGAGGGCACAAGATCTTAGCTGAGGTAACAAGCTAAACGTCGAAGTCCACGCGGTACTACTAGCAAGACTGAAGTCTCTCTGCAAAAACATAAATTAAGCAACGTGAGTACAAATGTACCCAGCAAGACTTACATCAGATCAAACTACATATGCATCATTATCAACAAGGGGATGGTGGGGTTTAACTGCAGCAAGCCAGCTTTGACTCAGTGGCTATCCTGAACTACGACTACAAGTAACTCTTTTTAGGTGGCGCACACGAGTCCACATATTCACCATATCAATACACCACTATGGATCCGCTCCCGTCTCCCTACGAGAACGCCATCCATAGCACTCACGCTTATCTTGTGTATTTTAGAGTATCCACTTTCACTTGTCTATGAACTGTACAGGCAACCCAGAAGTCCTTTACCGCGGACACGGCTATTCGAATAGATCATATTAACCCTGCAGGGGTGTACTTCTTCACACACGCTCTCACCACTTACCGCCGTTTACATGACATGTACTCGGCAACCTTCAAGTGGAAGCCCAGCGAGGGTGTCGGCCACGACCTGACTAACCACACAAGTCTCTCGTCTAGGTTTATCGCCTATTCGGGGTCCATCCGCAAGGAGATCCGGCCGGAGTGTCGCTCACGGCCCCAAACGATGTGTGCAGGGTTCCCAAGCCCACCATCCAGGTGCCACTTGGTACACCAGGCCACTGTGCCTAGTCTGTCCCAAGCCCACCTGTACCGGGTGCCACTTGGTAGACTACTAACACTACATACAAACACCAGAAACTAGTTGCAACTCCTGGACAGAGATCATGTTGATTAATAAGTCGAGAGAGTCAATTAAGGATCCCAATGTGTGGTAGTAGCTGTTCATGGATCACAAACACAGAACTCAGTTCCTGAGGACGGCCGCAATGAGACAACCCACCATGTACTCCTACATGGCCTCTCACCACTACCTTTACCAAATCGTGTTCACACACTTAGCCCTCAACAGTAGGACATGTTCACACACCTCCAATTCATCCCCGATGAATCAGACCTGACTCAACTCTAAGCAGTAGCAGGCATGACAAACAAGCATGTATGAGTAGGCACATCAGGGCTCAAACAACTCCAACTCATGCTAGTGGGTTTCATCTATTTACTATGGCAATGACAGGTCATGCAAAGGATAAAGGGGTTCAGCTACCGCAGCAAGTAACAGATGAATCGGTGTTGTCCTAATGCATTAAAAGAGAGCAGGAGCGAGAGAGTGGGATTGTATCGGAATGAACAAGGGGGTTTTGCTTGCCTGGCACTTCTGAAGATAATATAGCTCTTCATCGGTGTCATCGAACTCATCGTCGGAAAATCGTCTACTGAGAGGGGACAAATACGGACAAACAAGGAAGAAACACAATCAATGCAATGCACAATACGATGCATGATCATGACATGACAAAATGAATGTGTTTTGGGCTAATGCAAGCTAGAACAGATTGGAATGAGTCCATTTGAACCAAAGATTCAAATGCAAACCCGTTTTATGAAGTCATGAAGGTGCATTAACTTGTTTCATCTAAACAGCAAGGTTAGGTTGCTCTAACCTACATGAAAATGGTGCAGATGGATAGATTGGATTTTTCTGATCATTTTTCATATATAATTTATTTAATTTGGAGTTACGGTTGGATTTCTATGAATTTTAGAAGTTTTGGATATTTTCTGGAATTTCCTGTATAAGAATAAATCCAGAAAATAATTAACTGCGTCAGCATGACGTCATCAGGTCGAAAGCGCCAGCCCAGGTCAAACCTGACGGCTGGGGCCCACTTGTTAGTGTAGCAACTAACTAACAGGGTTAGTTAGTGTTACGTTAGCACTAACCTAGGTTAATTAGGGCCTGGGCCCACTGGTCAGTAACTAACCTAACTAACCTAGATAGGATTAGCCCTAGCTACTTAGTTAGCCGGGCAGGGCCCGCATGTCAGTGAGAGAGAGGGGTCAAACCTCTGGTTAGCTGGGGTCAAACCTCGCCGGTCAACACGGTCAGCCCGCCGGCGTTTAGCCGCCGGCGATGACAGAGACGGCTGGGCGGCTCGGGAATGCTCTACAGGGCACCATTCGATGCGCGGGTTGCACCTATGGGTTCCTGGGAGTGAGGCGCATCCATTGGTGGCGGTGGTAGGAGCTGCGGTGGTCGGGATCGACGGCGGGGACCAAATCGGCGGCGGCCGGAGTTCGGGTGCTCGCGGTTTTGGTGCTACGGCCTGCGAGAGGACCAGCCTTTGCACCTACGGGGTCTACGAGAGCTCACGAGCCCAACGGAGGTACGCACGAGACCATTTGGTCACCGGAGCCTCGTCGGCGACGAGTTCGTGCGGCGGCGTGGTTCGGTCTTCAAGGGGGCGACGGCTATAGCAAGAAATCGAGGCGGGGAAGAGGGGGATTCGGTGCGGAAGCTCACAGCGGTCACGTAGACAAGCTCAGCGGGCTCGGGGACGTCCTGCGTGCGATGAATCGACGACGGCGATCACCGGACAGGGACGAGGAAGATTGCAACGATGGCGGCTCCACAGGGCCTCCGCGTTAGCTTTCTTCGGCGGAGAGGCGTGGTGCGAGGTGGCGGAGGTGCTGGACTGATCGGGGAGGCAAGGCATCGGCGGTGGGCACGGCAGCAATGAGCGGCGGCGACGGTGGCTCTCGGGTGGCTGTGCGCGAGAGAAACAGAGGAGGGGGGAAGCACGGGAGAGAGTGAGAGCGGTCCAGGGGGGTGCGTGGCGCTCCGTGGCGTCATCTAGGAGCACCGGGGAGGAGCCAGGCGGGGAGGGAGGGAGGAGGTGGCCTGGGTGTGGGCGTGCGGCCGTCGGGCATGCACTCGTCCTTCTGTCCGACGAGGAAGACGACAGGAGGAGCTGCGGTGGGCTGGCAGTTGGCTGGGCCGGCCAGCTGCGGTGCTGGGCCGCACAGGTAGGTGGGCTGCTCAGGTGAGGCCAGGTAAGCTCTCCCTCTCTTCTGTTTTCTAATTTGTTTTTGTTTTCTAATTATTTGCCTCTGTTTTGAGCTTAGGAAAAATACCAAGGCATTTCCTAAAATCCTGAAAATATTCATGGACACTTGCTGAATTATTTCAGTGGCCCAAAAATAGTTCCAACATTATTTGAACATTTAAATTATTTATAGAATTTAAATGCCCAAAGTCAAATACAATAAGATTTAATTCAAAAATCCAGAATGGCCTAGAAATATGTGCATCATTTTTGGCAGAGGTTTTCACCTTTAACAAAAATCATGAACTTTTCTAAGGAGCATTTTGGGTTTATTGAAAATATTTTTAGTTGAACCTAGTTGAATTCATTAGGTGCTAGGGTTTGAACATCCCCAATTCAAATTCTAAGAAATTTAAACATGATGCAAGCAAGATGCAAACACTAGGCAGCACCAGAAGCTAGGGATGTGACAACTCGCCCCCACTAAACAAGAATCTCGTCCTGAGATTCAAGCGTAGGGTAGGATGAAGGGGGAACGCAAACTACCATAATCTTCATGATCCAGGTGGCACTTCATCAGAACATTGAATTGATCACCATCTTGTCTCGTCGTCTTGCTCTGAGAACTCCAATTGACATGACAAGAAGAGGAAAGGAAAACTCTAGAAGAATCGATCTTCTCGAAGACCGAACAACTCAGGATCAATTCATGCGATGAGACCTTGACACATCTCTCGAGCTGAGACACGAAGCATACATCTGAGGAAATGGAGTGAGACAGATGACGAGGGCTCGTTAGGTAGACAACAATTCCAGACTTAAGAATGTGGTGATCGGTTGTCAACGTAGCGAGGAGTTGAATTGCCATGATACCATAACGGGGCACCTTAGGGAAGGTGACTCGTACGAATATCCCTTAAGTGGCAAAAAGAATTACCTTTCATTTAGAGATCATTGAAACTCTCTATACCAGCCGAAGGCAAATTACAATCGATCGTTTGAAGGGGTTCGGTAGAATGGCATACCCGGATTAGAATGGATGATGTGGATTACCTTGTTGAAATCAACACAAACGATGATTTTAGTAATTGGGGAAAAGCTCAACAGTAGAGAGTGAGTCCACTTTTTGAAAAGTTATAGCATAATCAAGGAAACTAAGAGCAATCCCAGTTAGTGCCGATGATAACACCTAGCGCTTGTGCGTGCTCTCAAGAACTTGAGCATTTCCATATTCATCAAGGTTTTACCAATATCCGTGTCAAGGATCCTGGCAACACAACTTACCACCATGATGAATGGTGATGGAGGATGCAGATGCAAAGGAAGATAACACCTTCTCAAATTTCACCTTGGCGGGGCCAAGGGGACAAAATCTGGGTGATTGACCGAGAGACATTTAGCACTCCGCTTCTAATGTTCTCCTTGATGTGCTAGCGCAACCCATTTATCAAATTGGGTTGATATCTAGGACATCAAGTAAGGGTCGGACTTCGAGAACACCAAAAATAATAAGGTACAACTAGGGGGTAAATCCTACGAAGTCCTTATGGGGAGGTGGCCAACTTCTTCAATCAAGATATTACAATAACAGGTCTTCCGGCGGGGTGTGTTGGCCACGACATCCACTTTACCGGTTACGGTGAGACCATTATTATAGTTCTTGGGAAATGTCCCAACCATCATATTTGCCTGAGATTCAGATCTGGTTGGTGTCAGAATAATCCAGACTCATCGAGTCTAGGAAGAAGAATGAAAGTTTGCAACACAAATCGACGAGATGACGTTGCGAGATTCTCGGGAAATGGACTACGGTAGTAAGCTCCAAAACATGAGCTGGTTCTGCTACAAACATGTAAACACGTTGTCCCAGACAAACATGACCACATAGTAGTCTTATAATAAAACACTACCGAGTTCAGGTGGGGAACCATCATTGAGGATATCGAAGTCCTTGTATAAGCTCGGGTCAGCTCTTATGAAGGAATTCATTTTCCTGGAACAAATCAGTTAGTGGCTTGGTGTGCTAGGGAATTCATATGGAATGAAGATGATCAGTCTAACAAACCACAGAATACTTTGCACATACATAACTGACTTGGGATGATTCGAGAGGAGGTAAAAACATGCTTTCTCGAATTCACGGCGGCAACTTGCACCAGATGCACGTGAATCAAAGGAGGTCACTTCTTTCATCCAAACATATACTTCATGAACGAGGATGAAGAAAATGCTTACACAAGTTTCCAACACTAGCTTAATGTTCAACAAAATCATGGAGGAGATAAGGATGTTGTCGATGGGCTCAACAACAATTCATCCAGGTTTCCATATAAAAGGAATTCCATAGTTAAGTGAACACGGTGATAGCATTGGTCAGACCAAAGAATATAATTGTGTATGCTCGAGGAAAAACCACGAGTAAGACAACATTACGAATATTGTTGGTTCTGATTTGATCTGAGAATAGCCCACACTCAAATCAAAGATTGGATAAGATGATAGGTCCATTAACTGATCACAGGACCAATCGGTGAAGATATCATCTTTCTTCAACACACACACACAAAGATATCCCTTTGGAATGAGCTAAGTCAGACAAGCTTTCATCTTCCAACTCTCCAAGTTGTTGTTTAGCTTAACCAACCAGCTCAGGGGTATGCAACACAGATTCTTGGAGAGGGGGTGGTTACAAGCAACCAACTTGCCCATGAACTCAACATAGCGGTCAGGTGACGACCTGGTGATGCTTCCGAGAAGATATTCGAAAAATCATGAACCACCGATATGCTTTTAAGCTCGAGAACAATCTTGCTTTTTAGGGCAAGACGAGATGATCAAATAAGCAAGGGATTGGCATAGCCCCAACTCATTGATCGAAAGGTGCACTGGAAATAAGGACTAGATAGCACAACCAATCTTAGAATGGTGATGATTCAAGAACCAACACGCTAAGAATGAAGTTATTGTCCTTTAACTACCAAGCAACAAGGTTGCTAGGAGTATTGATTTCACACATCATGATTCACTTGTCGACATTCCGGTTGCAACAACACGGGAACCGAGGAATTAACAATGATGGCGAGAAGTATCACTACATCAAGAATTCACAAGAGATGGTGCAATTCTCATGACAATCCCGATGTAAAGAGGGTAACACTCCAAGGTGGAACAGACCAAAAGCTTGATTGCATTTGATCTGCGGAATACATCTGCTTTAACCCAATCCTAGAAATGGATGAGGTACTGGAGTTTGTTTCTCCTAGTCATTCTGAACTAGAATGGCTTGACGGACCACAAGAGTTGCAGGCATCGATTAACGAATGCACGCATACTCTTGACTATCAATTGATAGACAAAGGTCGGAAGACAACTGAAATAGGACAACTCAAAAGAACAAATGATTTTTTGAGTTGTGGATGCATAGATTAGTATGTCGAACCAAGTTCGACAGGTTTCTTCCGGATAACCCATGCGAAGAAGGTAGAACTGGCAGAGTCACAATATAAAATGAAGAACTCATCGAGAGCACTCCTGTTATGATCTTTTGATCCAACAAACTTCTGCCATAAGTGGTTCATAGTATTTGGAAGAAGGAAATACCATGGACCTCGAGGACTAATGCAAGGGTTACTAATAACCTAAAGGGACGAGCAAACACTATCAACATGAAGTAAGTAGGGTGGATCTTGGGTCAAGAACCCATGAATAGAATGCCTACTAACTAAGTGGCATCACGGGATGCTTTCAAGAATTATGGCTAGAATCATCACACTGGGAACACAAAACATGGCTAGATTACTAGATGATCCCCTAAGACATCTAGGGTCATGATAATAGCTCCAACACATATGTCGAGGCAATCGAGTACCTCAACAGACCGATTAGTGTGCTTGAACTGGCCAAAAGGGACATCGGGAACGGAAAGAAGGGATTTGCAAATGCATCAGACTATTTTGAAACCTGGGATGACTCTTACAACATAACAGCTGTAAATGCTTGAAAAGGTTTGAGACATCTTGAAAAGTGGTGGCATAACCACTCGATCATCATAATAACAAGGTTTTGAGATCAGCTATCAAGACACGGAGGTAGTAGAAACTAAAGTAAGGCTTATATCTAACAACCCTATAACTCTACGGATAGTAACACATGATCCTGATAGAAAGAAGAGAAAACCTAGTTTCTTAACCCCGTAGGAAAGATAATATGACTCAGATTAGAAGGCATAAGGTATAAGGAGTAAAAGGAGCCTTACGGTCCATCCCACAATCAATTCCCTTACATATAACTAAAGAATTTCTAGACTCAACTTCGACCAGTTTGGCTTGGTAATCCTATAGGCAGTCCAGCTCTGATACCAAAGCTGTCAGGACCCCGGCTCAATGCCACATCGATCTAGCATGTAACACCTCATATCACTTTGCGGCCTCTCGCACGGTATTCCCACGGGTGTCGCCTTACCTTTGCCCGGGACCGTTTGCGCCTTTTGGCTCACGTATATGATAGTGTCGCTAGCATCCATATGATAAGGAGCCAGGGCTGACATGGCTAGTCGTAAACCCAAAGTGGCACAAACTTACAGGGACAGGCATCCATGACCCAGCATCGAACGTGTCGGTCATCAGCGAGTGAATCCAGGTTGTAGCACTGGGCTAGCAGGACTCCGGTGAACCGGGCTGTAGCGGGCTAACAGGACTCCGGTATTCATCGCGTGACATTTCCCCGAAGGGACAGACACAGGAACGAAGAAGGACATATGCCGGCCAGCCTAAGTGTTCCGGAGCAGTAGCAAGCTAACATGGCTCAGTGGAAACACTAGGAGACATTTCCTGGTAAGAGAGGCTACTAAGTATAAACAACTAGATAGTCAGATCCCACACATACCAAGCATTTCAATAACATACACACAATATGCTCAATATGTGCAAATACAACATGGCATCACAACATGACTCTACAACTCAAGTATTTTATTCAATAGGCTCCGAGGAGCGAGATATTACAAACATGGGTCTCATGACCCAACACTCAGAGCATACAAGTCAAAGCACAAGCGGAAGCTTAACATGTCTGAGTACATACATCTACAAATGAAAAAGGCCGAGAAGCCTGACTATCCACCAGATCCTGCCGAGGGCACAAGATCGTAGCTGAGGTAACAAGCTAAACGTCGAAGTCCACGCGGTACTACTAGCGAGACTGAAGTCTCTCTGCAAAAACATAAATTAAGCAACGTGAGTACAAATGTACCCAGCAAGACTTACATCAGATCTAACTACATATGCATCATTATCAACAAGGGGATGGTGGGGTTTAACTGCAGCAAGCCAGCTTTGACTCAGTGGCTATCCTGAACTACGACTGCAAGTAACTCTTTTGAGGTGGCGCACACGAGTCCACATATTCACCATATCAATACACCACTATGGATCCGCTCCCGTCTCCCTACGAGAACGCCATCCATAGTACTCACGCTTATCTTGCGTATTTTAGAGTATCCACTTTCACTTGTCTATGAACTGTACAGGCAACCCAGAAGTCCTTTACCGCGGACACGGCTATTCGAATAGATCATATTAACCCTACAGGGGTGTACTTCTTCACACACGCTCTCACCACTTACCGCCGTTTACACGAAATGTACTCGGCAACCTTCAAGCGGAAGCCGCGAGGGTGTCGGCCACGACCTGACTAACCACACATGTCTCTCGTCCAGGTTTATCGCCTATTCGGGTTCCATCCGCAAGGAGATCCGGCCGGGCTGTCGCTCACGGCCCCAAACGATGTGTGCAGGGTTCCCAAGCCCACCATCTGGGTGCCACTTGGTACACCAGGCCACTGTGCCTAGTCTGTCCCAAGCCCACCTGTGCCGGGTGCCACTTGGTAGACTACTAACAGTACCTACAAACACCAGAAACTAGTTGCAACTCGTGGACACAGATCATGTTGATTAATAAGTCGACAGAGTCAATTAAGGATCCCAATGTGTGGTAGTAGCTGTTCATGGATCACAAACACAGAACTCAGTTCCTGAGGACGGCCGCAATGAGACAACCCACCATGTACTCCTACATGGCCTCTCACTGCTACCTTTACCAAATTGTGTTCACACACTTAGCTCTCAACAGTAGGACATGTTCACACACCTCCAATTCATTCCCGATGAATCAGACCTGACTCAACTCTAAGCAGTAGCAGGCATGACAAACAAGCATGTATGAGTAGGCACATCAGGGCTCAAACAACTCCTACTCATGCTAGTGGGTTTCATCTATTTACTGTGGCAATGACAGGTCATGCAAAGGATAAAGGGGTTCAGCTACCGCAACAAGTAACAGATAAATCGGTGTCGCCTAATGCATTAAAAGAGAGCAGGAGCGAGAGAGTGGGATTGTATCGGAATGAACAAGGGGGTTTTGCTTGCCTGGTACTTCTGAAGATAATATAGCTCTTCATCAGTGTCATCGAACTCATCGTCGGAACATCGTCTACTGAGATGGGACAAATACCAACAAACAAGGAAGAAACACAATCAATGCAATGCACAATATGATGCATAATCATGACATGACAAAATGAATGTGTTTTGGGCTAATGCAAGCTAGAACAGATTGGAATGAGTCCATTTGAACCAAAGATTCAAATGCAAACCCGTTTTATGAAGTCATAAGGGTGCATTAACTTGTTTCATCTAAACAGAAATGTTAGGTTGCTCTATCATGCATGAAAATTGTGCAGATGGATAGATTGGATTTTTCTGATCATTTTTCATATATAATTTATTTAATTTGGAGTTACGGTTGAATTTCTATGAATTTTAGAAGTTTTGGATATTTTCTGGAATTTCCTGTATAAGAATAAATCCAGAAAATAATTAACTGCGTCAGCATGACATCGGGGTGACGTCATCAGGTCAAAAGCGCCAGCCCAGGTCAAACCTGACGGCTGGGGCCCACATGTCAGTGTAGCAACTAACTAACAGGGTTAGTTAGTGTTACGTTAGCACTAACCTAGGTTAATTAGGGCCTGGGCCCACTGGTCAGTAACTAACCTAACTAACCTAGATAGGATTAGCCCTAACTACTTAGTTAGCCGAGCAGGTCCCGCATGTCAGTGAGAGAGAGGGGTCAAACCTCTGGTTAGCCAGGGTCAAACCTCGCCGGTCAACACGGTCAGCCCGCCGGTGTTTAGCCGCCGGCGACGACAGAGACGGCGGGGTGGCTTGGGAATGCTCTACAGGGCACCATTCGATGCGCGGGTTGCACCTATGGGTTCCTGGGAGTGAGG